>NW_016909009.1:1582821-1605466 GCF_001483705.2 Eufriesea mexicana | reverse complement strand
CACCCTATTGCTCACTCCAACCCTGACCTTTCCTGCATCATCCTTTCTTAACCTTCGAGCTCCAGACATCCACAATTATATTACTCCTAATTCGGATATAAATATTGCCAATCATCCCAATATGAGACATTCTTGTGCCAATAGACAGTTTGGAGTAACACTGTTAAAAGATCTGACAAAACAAAGACTTACTTGGAATACAACTTATTTATCTAAAAAAGAAAATCTCCTCTTCGTAATTCGTTATTTCCTCACAGTTGCATTATCTGATTTCTTGTTTCGATATGTATAATAACAGTTCGTCGAGTTTTCCTTTCATATTGCTTTAATTATTGCTCTATGAGCGATTGCAAAATATTCTTTTCAGCACCTATCCTTTCAAATATTTTTACAGCGATATATTTTATATCTTTTATATCGGGACAATAATGCAACAGATGTATTTACTTTCAGATTTCACTTACATTCAGATCTTTCAAATTGACACAGGTCGTGTAATTGCTCCAGACTTGATCAGACACCGGATGTCGAAACCAGGTGCCATTTGCTTCGCAGTATTTGTGAGCCCTCACTGAAACAAGAACATTTTCTTAGAAACAATTTTTCTAAACAATTTCGACAAATGTACAACGTAAATATATTCTACAATTTCTAAATCAATATGGAAAAATACATTTGATATTTATACGTGTGAATGTCACAGGCATGAATTTAGCAGTTCCAATAAACGACATCTAACATCGTGACATTCGAAGAGAAATGGCGCACGCTTGAAACCCTAGGACTTTCCGCACAATAAAACAGAGGAAAAGAAAAGTGAACCCCATTTGTCTCCTACTCTCGCTTTCTCGTTGGCAAATGACAAAGCGTGCACCTAAAGTGCCCTTATTTCTGCTTGACAATTTTACACTGTCGCGGTGATGAAACGAAGACTATAAACGATACGATTTTACCCTTTCAAAGTGGAGAAATAATAAGGAACAACCGAGAAACAAAAGTTTCTTCTTTCCTCCGAGGGAAAACGAGTACGTATTTGTCTTTTTCCAGAATTATACCCCGAAACTGTAAGTTCATTTCCTCGTTTGCTTTCTAATTTCTCCAACTCTGCTTTCTGTTGAAAAATCCAAGTCCTGCGAAACTTCTTGCCCCTACTTCGAACTTCCTAATTCCTTATTCGATGGCAGGAATCTTCTTATTTAATTCGAATTTAATTACATCGCCTGTACCATACTCTTACTCGTGCAGATCTTCCTTTAATCCCACCAACCTAATTTCAAAATTGAAAAGTTAAATTAAATACAATTTAACAAGGGAAGCAGCAAACTTCCTACAAAAGTGTCGAATATTTTCCAATACTATAAAATATGAAATAAAGCTTTATTATTACACCCTGTTGTGAAATATTTTACAAAATATTTGGAAAAACGAAAAACGAATATTTTCTACGAAAATGTACGGTATCAAAGTTTTATTCTTAAAACAAAATTCACTGTTATACTTATTATTACTCATTACTATACTATACTACGCTACTATGCATACATCAGGATACCATAAAATTTTTATTAATCCTTTGCACTCTCAGTCACCATTTCATCAAATTCTAGAGATCATTGTTAATTAATATCTCGAATTTAAAATTGTCCAACGACGCGTGGAATATCGAGGTAAAATAATTCTATATCTTACAATTAATTTGCACTTAGTTACCGTTTTGAAAATATCGTCGACTTTGTGGCAGGAAGTCTTCGAATTACTATGTTTCTGCAACGAAAAGATCGCCAAGTGCAAAGGGTTAATATTAGAGAACGAAATCATGGAGTACGTCTATTTCTTTTCTAATTGTAACAATTTCTTCTCGTAGTTTCTAATAATTTCCATAAAATACTGGCGAATATGACGAAGGCATCCATTCAACGATATCTAATACTCCATACGTCCCTGGAGTTTCGAAGAAATTCGCGTGGAAAATTCTCACGATGAAAGCAGTGTGAATCACACGATACAAAAGGTCCTGCGAAACATTCAGCCCACCTTCCTTCTATGAAACGAAGATGATGTGTCCGCGGATATGAACGATATCCTGGATCAAGTTTACCTCCGCAATAAACCTCGCATCACGTTCATGGAAATGGAAAATTCAATGCTTTCTGTGCAATTCCTTAAGAAAAGATGAGAAGGTGAGAGGCAATATGTCAAATATTAACGTGACTTAGTATATGCTTCTTAAAATACTCCCTCCTGATTTTTTGAATATATACGACACTGTAAATGTGTTGGGAATTTCGTGGAGGAAATAGCCAAACGCACAGGGAAATAACTGTATTCAGTTGTATAGCAATCTTATTTGTAAGAGGTTTATTATACGATATATAATTAAAACGTATGAGTCCTATTTTTTCCTTTTTAATTTGGATGCCGCTATGGGTAACAATGTATAAATAGCCGTTTTGGTTTCTAACTGAAAACTGTGGAGCTCTGAAAGACGGCAGGCCCTTTTAAGCCTTCAAAACCGACCCCTTGAAGTTCAAAGGTCGGTAATGCCCTGCAACCTTCGACAGGCATGTCGTCATAGTTGCATGGGCGTAGATGGCTTCCAACAAAATGTACTCAATTCCTCATCGAATTTCGATTTTGTTTAATATCCTTTTATAATATAATACAAATGTATAGTAAAATTTTGCATTTGACAAACGTTTTGCAGAAAGAAGGTCGTATACATTTTACACGTGCATCATATACTCAATTCTGAACTTACATTTTAAACGTTTCCATTTATTTCTGTTGTAAATTAACTACGGCCATGCAACGATGGTGACAGGCCTGCTAGTTAAATTCAATACTTTCTGTGCAATTCCTTAGGAAAGATGAGAAGGTGAGAGGCAATATGTCAAATGTTAACGTGACTTAGTATATGCTTCTTCATTTTTCGAATATATACGACACTGTAAATGTATTCAATTCCTCATCGAATTCCGATTTCTTTTAATATCCTTTTAGCTAAATGTATAGTAAAATTTCGCATTTGTCAAATGTTTTGCAGAAAAAAGGTCGAATACATTTTACACGTGCATCATATACTCAATTCTGAACTTACATTTTAAACGTTTCCATTTATTTCTGTTGTAAATTAACTACGGCCATGCAACGATGGTGACAGGCCTGCTAGTTAAATTCAATACTTTCTGTGCAATTCCTTAGGAAAGATGAGAAGGTGAGAGGCAATATGTCAAATGTTAACGTGACTTAGTATATGCTTCTTCATTTTTCGAATATATACGACACTGTAAATGTATTCAATTCCTCATCGAATTCCGATTTCTTTTAATATCCTTTTAGCTAAATGTATAGTAAAATTTCGCATTTGTCAAATGTTTTGCAGAAAAAAGGTCGAATACATTTTACACGTGCATCATATACTCAATTCTGAACTTACATTTTAAACGTTTCCATTTATTTCTGTTGTAAATTAACTACGGCCATGCAACGATGGTGACAGGCCTGCTAGTTAAATTCAATACTTTCTGTGCAATTCCTTAGGAAAGATGAGAAGGTGAGAGGCAATATGTCAAATGTTAACGTGACTTAGTATATGCTTCTTCATTTTTCGAATATATACGACACTGTAAATGTATTCAATTCCTCATCGAATTCCGATTTCTTTTAATATCCTTTTAGCTAAATGTATAGTAAAATTTCGCATTTGTCAAATGTTTTGCAGAAAAAAGGTCGAATACATTTTACACGTGCATCATATACTCAATTCTGAACTTACATTTTAAACGTTTCCATTTATTTCTGTTGTAAATTAACTACGGCCATGCAACGATGGTGACAGGCCTGCTAGTTAAATTCAATACTTTCTGTGCAATTCCTTAGGAAAGATGAGAAGGTGAGAGGCAATATGTCAAATGTTAACGTGACTTAGTATATGCTTCTTCATTTTTCGAATATATACGACACTGTAAATGTATTCAATTCCTCATCGAATTCCGATTTCTTTTAATATCCTTTTAGCTAAATGTATAGTAAAATTTCGCATTTGTCAAATGTTTTGCAGAAAGAAGGTCGTATATATTTTACACGTGCATCATATACTTAATTCTGAACTTATATTTTACACATTTCCATTTATTTCTGTTGTAAATTAACTACGGTCATGCAACGATGGTGACAGGCCAACTTCGAGGACCTTGAATACTATGCAGACATCAAGGTTTGAACCGCATATTCTTTATATTCGCACAAGTGTATATATTTCATCTATATTAAGCTTTGCATCGTACATTTTGTTCTTGCATTAATAAATAAATTCGAATTTTATGAAATTATAATTTCAAGTGTTTCTATATCATTATATCACAGAAATATTAGGTCTACCGGAAAGTTCTGTCATTTAATGTCACCTGAAGTTTTGTCGAATTTACTATACTTTCCAGACTTAATATCTAATTCGATTACCATCTGTTTCTTTCCCTCCAAAATTTGTTGAAGAGAATAAGTTTGGAAAATGAAGCAGGTGTCAAGCAAACACTGTTCGAATTCTTCGCCTCTAAAAGCGAGGCCTTTCAAGAAAATGAAATTCACAAATTTCCATCATCCTGGGAAGTGGTCATAAGTAACGATGAAAATGATATTGTTAGATAAATATAAATAAATTTATTGAAAATGTATTATTTTCTTTTACTTCAAAAACGGACAGAACTTTTCGGTAGATCTAACGTTAAATATAAAATATAAAATATCACAGTATCAATGATTTATATCTAGTAATTCCTAGCTGTGAAACATAGAAACTCCTATTAGAATTGAATAGAGTATTCGCTGAATCAGGATTATGGTCCAATGTTTCATGGCAAGAGACAGATCTCGGTCCTTTTTAAATATTTTCTTTCCTTTCCATTATGTCTATTTTAACAACGTCGGAGAGGTGAATAAGAGAAAAAGCTGAAAGCACGAACCTCGTGGTGTATTCGTCGAATAATATTTCAGCCCGGTATTTTTACCCAGGATTAACCGTTTCCTCGAAAATGAAAAAAAAGAAAAAAAAAAGAATTAAAAAGTACAGCGAAATATCATAGAACAGATCACGAATAAGCGCCTTTACTTTCGATCGTTTCCAAAGCTATTGTGAACCAAAGTGCAGTTCGAAATCTCTCTTCCTCGAAACTCGTTCTCTTCTCGTGCCTCAAAGAACATGGATCCAGTTTCGAATTTAAACATCGTCTGTCAACGGTACAGTTTTGTATCCTTTATTTCGCGATATTCGCACGCTGTATCAATTTCATTTATTTCCTCTTTTCCCAGAAACGAACAAAGAAAAGATCGGAAAACCGTGGTCGCGGGCAAATTAAATCGCGCGAGTTGAACAAAAATCCACCAGTCCATGTCACCAAATCCACCAAATCCACCAAATCGCGTATTTTTCGCGATCGACTGGAACAACATCGGAGTTATTTTTTCATCCCGACGAAAGATGATTAAATTTGGGCACCAATGATCGAATTGCGTTCGATCGTGTCAAATTTTCCATAACAGATCCGGATTCGAGAATTCGACGTGGATGGTGAAATAAATCAGTTCGTTCTGACATGTAAATATTGCTATATAAGTATCGTTAAGTACCACTTCGTCTAAAATAGCTAACATCGTTCAACGAAACGACGTCTGTGTATGGAAGCGGAAATTCCGATGTGTCGTATTGATCAGGTTTCGCTCAAACTTAATTTCCTTTATGGCAGCACCGTTTTAAAACGAAAAAGGAAGATCGTTACGGTCTACAAAGGAAATTCCCGCACCCCCGCGTAAGTTTTTAGGCAACGAATTAAAAATTGCGTATGCAGGCAAAGCTTGGGAAAATGTGCTTTGGCACTTTGTTGCGAGGCTTCCTACTTCGGCCTTTAATTTGATAATAAACCTGTAATTTGAAAGAATAATTTACGATAGGTTGGAAATAAATTTAAAATGGTTACTCAGTAGTTTGAATCAACGATTATATATATGTATCATCGTATCAGATAATGTATACCGTGGGGCCATGATTGTTGGCTAAATCAGAGATCAGAAAGGTGAAATAAATCGAAACCGAATGGATAATTGTATCAATTAAAAATTGCGCATGCAGGCAAAGCTTGGGAAAATGTGCTTTGGCACTTTGTTGCGAGGCTTCCTGCTTCGGCCTTTAATTTGATAATAAACCTGTAATTTGAAAGAATAATTTACGATAGGTTGGAAATAAATTTAAAATGGTTACTCAGTAGTTTGAATCAACGATTATATATATGTATCATCGTATCAGATAATGTATACAGTGGGGCCATGATTGTTGGCTAAATCAGAGATCAGAAAGGTGAAATAAATCGAAACCGAATGGATAATTGTATCAATTAAAAATTGCGCATGCAGGCAAAGCTTGGGAAAATGTGCTTTGGCACTTTGTTGCGAGGCTTCCTGCTTCGGCCTTTAATTTGATAATAAACCTGTAATTTGAAAGAATAATTTACGATAGGTTGGAAATAAATTTAAAATGGTTATTAACAATAAGTAGTTTCAATCAACGATTTTATACATATATTATCGTATCACAAAATAGTACCACAGAAATGGCGGCAATATGAGATAGTTCCTTTAGGTTAGGCAACTAGAGATAAGATAAGCGTTAAATAAAATTAGGGTAAAGGTTAAATTACTATAATAAATATAGTTTAGTATAGGGAAGAGAAGCGGAGTGAATGTGTGAGATTAGGAAACAAGTAATGTAAACCAAGTCCACTTTTCTTGGCTACGAAGCTTTTAAAAATAAAGATCTATCTATCTATATTATCGTATCAGATAATGTATACAGCAGGGCCTTGATTCTTTATTTATTTATTTATTTTAATAATCCTTTGGTAACAAGAAAAATAATAATATAGTACAGAGTCTTCTAGAGTTGTTGGTCGATAAAAGATACAATATACTATACTTAAAATGAGTACATGAACAGAAATAAATTTAAGGATTGGGAGAAACGGTTAAAATTAATAAAAATTCTGTTGAAACAGTGTAGTGGCCGTAAAGGTACTTGTGTTGCTCCTGTTTAAAAAACTTACGGTATCTTAAGGATACACGGGATGGATCTAAATTAAACATACATCAAATTTAGAAATAGTTAATGATACCATTAAGTACCTTATATAAGGTTGTACATAAGTTCGACGATCCTTAAGAAAGAAAAGATTAACTCTGTTTGAAACTAAGGTGTAGTCGTGATAAAATGGAGACACAGAGGAGCCAAATTTTCGAGCGGCTAATGAGCAAGATGAAATAAATCAAAACTGAATGGATAATTATATCTGGAAGAGAAATAACTAGAAAGGTATTTATAAATCGAAGCAGTGATCGTGTTACGGAAACATATAGGTATTCTACATACTCCTCGACGTTTGATCTAGACCAAAAGCACGTATGTATAAGGTATAAAAGTCACGCTTAACCATATGGAACGCGCGACGTCCATCAGCAACGCAGAGGAAAGAGAAGAACGTGGCGAGCAGAAAATCGTGACAGCAAAGGACTCCTAAAGCCTGTGAGAAGTCGGATTTTGGGCCACTAACTCGGGAACAAATGAACAACCACGTCGAGGATTCATATCTCTTGGAATTTTTCTTTTCAACCTGCAGAGATTAACACGCTTCGTTTATGTCACCAGAGGAAATGGGATTTATCCAACTTTTCATTCTTTGTTCTACGAGTGCTTCTCGTCTCGGGCGAAGAAGATGGAGTATAAAAGGAAAAGTAAAATCGTGCAAGTGAAAAGTTAGGGAATGTTAAAAAGCATTATACGAGTGTCTTTTCCTTCAATTTTCAGCCATTTCTAAAAGGCATTCGAGGATTCATCCTCCGTTCACGCTAGAAGCCCAAGCAGTGGATGCATTTGGACTCGAGAAGTGAGCTTCAGTCACCATTTTATAAAATTTGGAAGATCGATATTAATTAATATATCAAATTTAATGTAACGTAACAGTGTGCGAGGTATCGAAATCAAATAATTCTACAATTCTATTATTATACAATTCTTTATTTACTGTTCAGAAAAGTATCGTCAGTCTTTTAGTAATCTTTGAATTTCTACTCTTATCTAGCCAAAATCGTCGAGTGCAAAGGGTTAATAAGTAGTCGCTTTGCTCCTGGGTAACTCTTTTATTCTCTCCGTAACGCTGGTCGAATAGTGCCCCAAAAATGCACCCCTCGCTGTTTTATAGGGCGTGTACCCTCTCTGTCGTCTTGTCTTCACGTGTCCGTAGCCTCTTCGGCTGAGCTCCGGTCCAGACGCCCCAGCTTCGCGTTTAGTATCCCCATCTGTGGCTGTTGTCCTTGGACCCCAGTGAGGCCTTCCTAGAACTCCAACGAAGAGCTTTCTCCCGCCGGAAAACAATGGGCAGCGGTGAAAATTGCCCACATTAGACAGTTTTATCCGCCATCTTGATACTCTTCACGAAATTCGAGAAATAATTCACTTATTGGTTAATCCGAACCTTCCTAAGAGTCAGAGGACGAACAGAAAATACAAGAAATTTGGTACCAAACTTGCTACCATGTCGGTTTCGACCAAACGAGTTGGAATGGAAAATAATCTCGAGTAAACAAACAAGAAATCGTTGCATGGTCAACTCGCGAGCTAAAATTCCGCGGATCTGAATGTTGGAATGTCGACTAGCTCTTCGAAATCGATGTCGAATGGAGACTATTACGGAAACAAATAAGCTCAAGCTGTCCACGGTTCCCACTGCTCGACGTTTAAGTTCTCGACAAACAGTTCGAGATCGACTCTCGATTGAGAGAACTATCCTCGTGTAAGGATACCGTTCCTCCGCGTTCCTGGCTGTTACGTCGTAAAAACGTAATATCTCGACGAGGATGTATCGCCTGGCAATTCGACGCACGTGTCTTCATTGCAGCGTGATACAATTGTTCGAAAGACGAAAAAGGTAATAACATCGGGAAGTAAGAGTATCGTAAACTAAATTGTGATGCAGTCTGCTGTTTAAAGAGAAATGAATGACCACGGAATTGGAAATGTTAGGCTTGGAATTATTATAGGTTTGCTAGATTTGTGGAAATTGGGTTTATGCTTGTGACAGACGAAATTAGAAATTTGGTATCTTTGCATTTATTTTGGATCAAATAGCGCGTGATATTAAAATAATAATGTAAATAATAAAATAATAAAATAATAATGAAAATAATTTGTGGCAGTGTCTGGATGAAATTTTGGAAATGATACCTATATTTATCTTTTATTATTTATCTTGTATTATTGTACAAGTCTGGATGAAATTTTTAAAAATAATACCTATATTTATTTTTTATTATTTATCTTGTATTATTATACAAGTCTGGAGAAAAATTTGGAAATAATATCTATATTTATTTTTTATTATTTATCTTGTATTATTATATAAGTTTGGAGGAAATTTTGGAAATAATACCTATACATTTCTCTAATTATTTATTTTTTATTATTATACACGTCTGGAGAAAATTTTGGAAACGATACCTATATTTATCTTTCATTATTTATCTTGTATTATTATACAAGTCTGGAGGAAATTTTGGAAACGATACCTATCGTTATTTTTTATTATTATACAAGTTTCATAGAACTTTTCGTTCTGTATATTCGGCGTTTAAGGAGATATATTTACAAAAGATAATTATTTAATGCTAAACAAATTCTTCTAAATTTATACAAATAAAGTTTATACAAATATCTTTCTTTGCGAAAGAAAGATAGTGCTTGACTGTGCAGGATTTTCAATTACCTTCGAATTTGCATAGAAATCTGTGATAATTGTCTCTAAGTACCACGGTTTAATCGCAAGGGTATTGTGCAACGGTATTGCGCGTGTTCCGCGATATTCAATTATTCTTCCGGCAATTGGGGGATCGAGTGACGTAATTCAAAGCACATCAAAGTGCACGAGGCTAGGGGGAATAACATATCGAAAAAACGAGGACCGATAGTAACGAGCCCCTCGCGTGTATTTCGGCATAAAAATTTTTCAATGGGAAAAACGCAACCGGATTTTCATCGGGAAAAATGCAACTTGGCTGGGGTAATTCGAGGGAAAATAAAATTCGACATACATGATTTGTTTTATTATTTCCACTAAGGTATGTAAATGCGCGAAGACGTAAATCGTTTTAAAATGGCGGACGTTTTACGACGCTCGGTAGAAATTTTTATCTTGCGGACATCTTTACGGTCTCAGGTCAGAACCATGGATTTAAGTGGATTAATTTTCTTCGCTTTAGAAGATTAATTTTCGCCAGATGCTAATACTAATGCCCTAGTTTCAATTTTAATGTAAAAAGAATTGCGATGTCGTAACTTCTCTATTTTGGTAAGTTATATTTACGAAAAAATAAAATAGTTTGAAGAATATTTCAACTATCGATCCTTTCTCCATTTCGTCGTTATATTTTATATATTATTTCGTTTTATGCGATATTAATACGAGCGATTAATCGTTTCGTGAAAGAAAATTAATTAACACTAGAACTACCGATCTTTAATGGGTACCTAACTATAACGTGCACAGATTATAGTAATTTCAGCGATACGATGAATACGAGTGAATATATTGATTACAGTTCTTTCTTAATGTGAGTTGATACCAATTTTATTCTTAAAGCAGGTGTATGTGTTCGATGATTGCAAAAAGGAAAATTCTGGGACCAGTCATTTCGACTGGGTTGATAGTTCTAGTGTTAATAATAATAAATTAAGAGCGTATGGGTGACGATTAAACACACGAATTGTCTCTTTACACGAATCTATACCGATTCCCAACTTAACAACGCAATGACAACTCAGTCTGCAACAACTAACTGCTCACAACCGAGCCTACCGATCGAGGAGATCTCCCATTTTGACCTTAGCAACGCGTTTCTCGTTTTCGGTTATTACTTGCACTACCTCCATTTGGAGTTGTTCGCAATTACCGACGAACTGCTTCTATAAAGCACAACATATAATAAAATTTACCAATTTTTAAGGCCCCTTATTCGGTATTTCCGAAAAATGCAGTTTGTGTTCCACGAGCGCGGTGGAAACCGTATAGTTCGCTCTGGAGCATGCGGTCGGCTGAATTAAAGCAGGTATATGTGTTCGATGATTGCAAAAAGGAAAATTCTGGGACCAGTCATTTCGACTGGATTGGTAGTTCTAGTGTCAAATTATTCGATATGGTACCGATTAAGCATTTTCCTTGGTCGCAAAGTAAACAGTTTGCCTACTTCCTTAGAATCTTCTCATTTCTTAAAGAAAATCGCTAAAAGTCGTCGTTTATACGTTGGACGTCTGCACCTCGGAGGAATATCTTCACTGCCTTGCAAATGTGCAATAAAAGACGATAAAAGATTGTAATGTAGTTCAGAGAGGAAACTAGGTGCGGCCATTTTCCAAGCCCCATTGCTTATTTGATGATCAAACACATTAATGCAGCCGCATATGCGACTCCTCCCTGAATGCTCCTATAATTACGCTTATAATTAGTTCTCAATGGAATAAACAGCAAAGATAATTAAAGGAAGGTAAAGAAACTAAAAATCAACGAAAATTACAATTATCAATTAATCCAAATTAAATTACTCCACGGTGTTCAACGTAAATGAAGTATTACATAATTATATCCTCCATTTTAACTCTCTTTCTTTCCGGAAATGGTGGAACAGCTTTTGGAAAAATAAATTCTTAACTGAATTTTGACGATTTGCCTACTAAATGTACCCAAGGCTAATTTAATCAATTGCACGGAACAGATGTGAAAAAAATTGCTTTGTTACTCGCATGAATGAGTTACCGTGTCGTCGTAATCGCATTTAATCAATTCGAAACTGGACAGGGAAGCAAGCAACGGCATAAATTTAAATAACCATCCACGTCGAAATAGAATCTGTTTGCGTGCATCGATCCAAGCACGAGCTTTCATCAACCACAACGGCTGAGCCAATTTCCGTGGCGTCTTCCGCTATTGTGACGGAAAGAAGAAGCCGGAGAAGCGATGGGAGCGCAACGAAAATGGCGATTAATCGACGAGGTGCTGAAAACCAGCCAGCCCGGGGACAAATTAAATTTCCGAGTCGCAACGTGAAACGTTTAATTGGCTTCTAATGAATTTCGAGTCGAACTTAAAGCGTCGAATCGATGGAGGAGGAAAAGAGCAATTTCCGGCTGACTTCCACGATTAATCAAGGAAGTTGTAAATGGAGAACACTGAAACGCTTTGATCGTCAACTTCTTGATCGCGATGACGAATAACTCGGTGTGTAAGTGTTAATTTTGGACTGAAAGGTTAGCTTGGGTAACGTTGAACCGCGGAAGAATCGGTCGAAGGTTGATCAAAGCTGAGTCTTTTAAGACTTTTATAATTCATCGACATAAGAAAAATTCTTATTCAGGCTTTGCGATGTCTTTGCTGTCCTGGAATTATCGAACAATCGCGTTATAAATATGGATCGCTGAATTTGTTGAAAAATATCTATGAAAACCTTGCTGACTATTTAAAAATTGAATACACGTAAATGTCTTTAATTTGTTTAAAGTATTACATGTAAATTTACCATTGTAGAAATTTGTGTTAATTTTTTATTTTAGTTTATCTATTTCCTTTTTTCGCGACACATTGAAATGTAAAAATTAAGCGAACAGGGATCCCATCGAGGTTCGATCTATCGAATGCAATTCTGGGACACGCGATGGCCTTTTATTTCAATTTTCCTTCCCTCTGGTTCATCGAAATGGAGCTGAAATTGGCGAGAAAGGACCCTTTAGCTGGACGAATGCGATTTTCTATCATGTGTCCGCCATTTATTTCAATTGTTTATTCCTTCAACGTGACCAGGCGCAATCTTAACCTATGAGAAATGGGATCTTCATCGAGTAAAAATGGTAACAAAGGAGATTGTTCAAACTACACCGTGATTACCTTCTCTAGCTTCTCTGACAATTTTTCATCGTAGGAAATAATAGCCTGATATTTAAATTCTTACCAATTTCGGTATTTTATCAATTCTAGTATATACAAATTTTTACCAATTTTTCTCAGCGTATATATTCAGGGATTTAAGTGAAACTAATTGAAATTGGATACGGACACCTGAGTACAGAGACGGTGGCGGTAAGTTAAGTTTAAAAATCGAATTACACTGGTAATCTTGTTCTTCTGGCTGAGCCATTAACTTTTCTCTTTTCTTGTACGGAGAAACCCATCACGAGGAAAGGAAAAACACGATATTCTAAGGTGATTTGTGGAATGGAATGGAGTATTAATACCGTAAGTCGAGTGGAATAAGATTCGCGTAGATTTGGTTCACAAAGCATCACAGAAGAATACGTTTCTTAAATAAACATCTATTCTCAGACGCCTTACTTTTAACTAAAAGAAGAAAAAGAAAAGAGGAGAAGAAATGAGGTAAAAGTTTATATTTCTCTAAGCGAAATGTTAAGGAATAACAATCAAATTTGTAGACCATTTAAATAGAAAAGGATTCCAAAAATATATAAAAATGAATACATTAAGAGCATTCCCGATGAAATGATTAATTAATGATAGCTTACTATGATTCGTTTTTTTCTTCCAATATATTCATCGACAGATACCGATTGACTGCTCTCAAGAGAACTAATGGATGATAAGATGGATTTGCTAATGCATGATTAAATCCCATTGGATATACAGACAGCATTCATCCGAGGCAATAAATCTCCCTTGACACCGAACAGAGATCCAAATAAAGAGCTAATTAGAACATCCCCTAACCTAATTTTTATTTAGCTCATAAACAGCTCGATATTTCTCCATAGAGAACGAGACAAATATTTACTATAAGGATATATACATACATTTCACATTCACATTCACATTCAGATTTTTCATCGTGCAAATGATCAAAAACCAAATCAAACGTAAAAAGTCAAACCATTCGACGAACTCTAAAGAAAGAAGAAGAAAAATTGTTTTAACTCTTTGCGGCACAGGATTTCAGATAATAAAATAGACCCATGTTGCACAGAAATTCTATCGCGTTTTAAATGAAACAAAATTGGTATATTTTTACTAACAAAGGAATCGCGTAATATAAAAACATAAAACCAGGAAAAAAAGATTGTCGCGATAAACCTTCCGCTTGCAACAATCGATGAACCTGTACTGGCATGTCGAATGTTGCCAACACGAGCGAATACATTTATAACATTTGTCGAAGGCATTACCAACTGCTTTACGTAAATAAGACGAAATATAAACCTACGCGCGTGCAGCTATTGCAATATTTCCAGGTGGGACTAAAAATGTCCCACCATGCATCACGGTGCATCGAAAAGGTGGGACGCTTTTAATCCCAGCGTGCCCCAAAGAGTTAAGGGCGAGCACTTGGCGATATTTGAGACTGCTGGAATACTTTGTTTCTATAAAATGGTATAAAAAGTTAGCTTTCGAGCTTTTTTAAATACCGCTATTATCAATGCTCCGTTCATGTTCGAAGAAGTAACGGGAAGAAAAATATCAGTCGCGTCATTTCGAAGACAATTGGTGGATGCTCTTACGCAACGATCAAACGAGGAAATTCCTATGCATATTGAAAAAAGAATCGTTCACCGATTACAAAAATAAGACGAAATATAAACCTACGCGCGTGCAGCTATTACAATATTTCCAGGTGGGACTAAAAATGTCCCACCGTGCATCACGGTGCATCGAAAAGGTGGGACGCTTTTAATCCCAGTGTGCCCCAAAGAGTTAACTTCGCTATTAGTGAATACGAATGATAGTTAACAGCGAAATTTTCATTTATTTTGCAATATCCTCAAATTTCTCTATTATCCAAGTTCACCGACTCCTGATTATCCCAAAAACGAGCTTCTCCATTTCATTCCACCTACTACCAGCTCCACTTCCACTGCTTCCATCTTTTTACCTATTCCAAGCTGAAAAGTCCTTCCTCGTGTCGCGTGCAAACGATAGGAGCATAAATCCCCGCGAAATAGTCCCGTTTATAGCAAACTTTCTTGGTCACGAATTAACCAGATCCTCGGCTTCGTATTTCACGGAAGGTTCGTCCCTGTTTAAGAATACACCGCGAGTTTTATAGCCCTCTGTTCGCCTAAACGGCGGTGAACCCGGGTGCAGATCAACAGCAGCGATTTATAACGACTGACTCATTCTTATCGCGGAAAATTATGCATGGACACCCGCTAGATTGCTTCGTTCTGTTATTTAAAAGACAATACCTTCGAGGACGTGTAATTTGCGGGGAAGGTCGGTGATTTACAGACGGAGCTGTTCGTGGTTTCGTTACGGCTGTTCCAACTCGTTGAATCGAGATCTTGGTGCATATTGTGATACGGTCGCCATTATTACTCGCTACGGTTTTCAGACATGATTGCGGCAATACGTATCGCCATTGCGGCGTGCAAAATTGGGGGTGACTGAGAGACAATATGGGAATAGGTGCGAGTACTGTGTTCTGATCAATTTTACCAGGCTCAATATTTACCTATGATACAATGGGAACTATAACGAGTTAATCGTTGCTTCGAAGTGGTGGAATTTTTGAAGATTTTAAGCACGTTTCTGAGGACTCTAATAATAATTTACGTAAGATCGAGATTTGGGTGGATTGACTAAGATAGTGTCGTTAGCTTCTTGATAGAAGAAAATAAGCTTATACATAGAATATTGGCTATGGAACAAGAGAGATTCGCTATGGGCTCGCTCTTCTGATTTTTCTTAGACCGACTTAGACTTCTTACTGACACACTGGCATACTCTTAACCCTAGATTTACGGAACTCGTCAATTTAATGGAAGGGTTGCTCCAATTATACGATGGTAACAGATGTAGTTAACTTATATTAGGATAAGATATATTAGTTAACTTATGTTAATATAATATATAATTGTTTTTAAGTTAAACTAATCCTTAAAAAAGAGACACGTGGTTTCCTTTACCTGTCAATTTGACAGGTGTCCTTAGAAATAGGTATACAGATAGCCTCCGTAAACCTAGTGTTAAAGACACTTAGAGACTCCTGGAGACTGACTGTCCGTGCCCTTGCACCCTTATTTAGCATTTATCAGTTATTCTGAGTAAAGCAGTCGTCCAGATAAGACTTTTTTTTAATTAAACCATTCATTCTGTCCTCTTTCATACTTAGGCTTTCTTTCCCAATCATTCCCCTTTCCCGCGTAACCTCGGTGGGCCAGGTACTTCGACTACTCGGACACATCCCTAAACTTTCACTCGACTCTAGCATAAATATTCTTTGCAGTCAACCCTCTTGCACATGGTCACTTTGGTTCTAAGCTCAGACACTCTTGACATTCTTTCAGGGCCGTACTTATCCCAATCCTACATTTATGTTATACAAGTACTCTTCTGCAGATGGTGTTTTATTGTACGTATTAAATATAGAATTGCAGCATTCGAAATTGCATTGTGAAATTGGATTTTAATTTCTGCGTTGCAATGAAAGGTACTCGAGTCAACCTCAATGGAATATCAATAACATCGATGCGCAAAAACTGCTGCCGTAAATGGATCCGCAAACACTGTAGGGCTTTTAGGAAGGAACCATCTTCGATAGAATTAAACGAGGTAATTGACGCAGAAATGTATCGAGACATAAGTTTTTAGGAAAAATGAGCTCATTTTCGTACCACGACGCGCTGTGCACGGAACAATGCCGCTGAATCCGTTATTTTATTCATGACTGTTTGCGAATTATCACGGGTATTTAAATTCGCGCGAACTCGTTCCATATTTTAACAATCGATAACATAAAAAGGCGAAAATGTAAAAATATGAAAGACCGATAAGGCGTAAAATTAACTTTCACAAACGTTTATACTTTGACATTATAGAGCTGTAGAGCAACGTAGACGTAACTTTTATAAAGATACTAATAATATTCGCGCATTATTTCGTCCCGTTAGAAACGTACTGTAATATTTCGTAATATTCTGTATTTTTGTTGCTCATTTCATATTCATCAGAGACAGATAAAAACAGAAAACGATGTATCTTCTGTAATAACCAGGTTCCAAGATTATTTTTACATCGAAGCCAAACTTTCCAGATTATGCGTGTCTTATTAGTAATAACAGAACTGTTGCGCGCTGTCAAATCAAATTTAACTGACGGAAATAGTTTCTTTTAGATCACATTTTAAGTAGGATGTCAAATCGCAAATAGCATAGAAATGAATTCTATCGCGAAGCCGATTGCGAAAGAAATTCTAATTAAAATGTCACCTTGTATCACCGTTACAACGATAAATTATTCAATTTTATCAACTGTTGTTCTTTGATTTCGCCATCGTCATAAGAATCGGTCAACGATAGAACCTCATCTCGTGAAAAGTTGACCACATTTGCCTGTTGACAGTGTGCCGTTTGTGAGGTCAAAATTCAGAGCAAAGAAACGATCGTGCGATCGGCAAATATTTAGCCTTGACAAGCTTCCTTGCAAATTGCTTGCCGTGATTCATCTTCTGGGTTGCCGACATCAAGCAGCTCCCCCAGGGGAAATGCTCCAGACATTACTCCGTTTATCAAGGTAAAGGAAAAATACAATACCAGGAGTCTTGAGAATTATGTTGTTATCATCGTTATTATTTTTACTCGTTTCTGGAAAAGTAGATTTAATAAGCAGATTTATTAACATTAGATTTACGGAAGCAATTTGGTGTCAAATTTCTTGGTGTCAAATTTGTTATGGACGAGACAAACCAAAGTTAGATTCTTTCATAGTTTGAAATTCTATTAGAAATTTGACAGAAGTGAAGCAATTTGGTGTCAAATTTCTTGGTGTCAAATTTGTTATGGACGAGACAAACCAAAGTTAGGTTCTTTCATAGTTTGAAATTCTATTAGAAATTTGACAGTGGTTGCTCCAATTATACGATGGTAACAGATGTAGTTAACTTATACTAAGATAAGATATATTAGTTAACTTATGTCAATATAATATATAATTGTTTTTAAATTAAACTAATCGTTAAAAAAGAAGGCACGTGGTTTCCTTTACCTGTCAATTTGACAGATGCCCTTAGAAATAAGTATACAGATAGCGTCTGTAAACGTAGTGTTAAGTCACGCATAAAGAAAATGTTAATTATAGGGATTTCAATTTTTCTGGCGCATGTCATATTATATGTTATTCGATTAAATAAATGTTATAAACTAGTCTATTTTGTTATTCCCTATAAAGTCCACTATAGAATCCAATAGCTATGAAGATCGGTTGAATTATAACCATTGTTACATGCGTTAATGTCATGAAGCATCGTAATGTATAATTTCTTCATTATCGATTCGTGATTAATCTTTTCATAATTGGCTATTAGGCTTAATAGATTTGTTTCAGCACTTCTGCTATACGTTGTTTCGTAGACACCTTAATTACAGCTGAAATTTTGCTTCCATCCAATAATTCTGGGTTAACGTACTCGATAAATATATCTTCATCGTTGATGCATAAGCGTGGTGCAATATTGTCTGCTGCAGGAAAAGTTTGCAGGTACGGCTTTAAGCTTTTATAGCTCCGAAATACATAGCATGATCTGTGGCTTGAACCGTATTTTTTACATTATTACAGGACTTTGGTCTCTTCCACCTTGATATGACAAACTGTGCATTAATTTGGTAAAAGGAATTAAGTGTCCGTTTAATTTATATATTTTTTATATTCACATAGACGTAATCATGATTTTTTTCAATCACTCATAGTATTCAAGAAGTTATAATAATTTTATTGTAACATACACTCGTAGGTTTTATATTTTAATATTTATATTTTTATATTTACATTATATTTATATTTTCATATTTTTATATTTACATACTACAAGGCTTTTTAAAATGAGAATTTATTAATAGTAATTTCATAAAAATAAATTTTTCTTAAATCGTACCTATTTCCAGGACACCGAGTATAACAATTAGCATTATGAAACGAATGGGTGAACATTTGTCAACTTTAAAACGTGCGAAATGACTAACACGAAACTATACTTTGCATAATTCGCATTCTTGTTTTTCATTCATGAAAGCAGTAGTAGCAGTATAAATTGATCGATAATATTGTTTCATGCTTCGTATGCTTTTAGTTATAAAATTAAAGAATTTTTAATTTTCCAGTTATCGTTTGTATCACGAAGGTAAATTGATAGACTGATTTTTAATCAGAAAAATGATCGTGTTGTTAATTTATCGATAAGCAGACCTACAGAATTATATAATGCACAATCATCTTGACAGTAACTACGCAGAGAAGAATTCTAAGATTAAAAATTGTGAACGATTTTCTCATTTCTAGACGCACAAATATTTAAACAATCAAGTACTCGAATGATCTAAATTTTAAAATCCAATTGTAATTATTACGTTAATCTTACATATTATTAGTACAATAATATTATTAAGTACGATTATTGATCAGAAATTTCATTACCAGTGTTTAAATCTCTACACCTAGTTATTTTCTTGACATTTGTCCTTCCTAGTCATTTGTTTAATTGGTTACATAAAAACTAACAAAAACAAAAAAAAATAGAAGAACAAAAAAAAATTATGCAATCATGAATTTAAATGTTATAATTTACATACTGCATAAGTACTAAAAGCATATTTATGAAGAAATACGTAATCTAATTCATTAATTTTCTATTTTCCAAGTATTTTTACCAATACGTAAATCAAATTTTGAATTTCTTAAAAAGAAGTTCAATACCTAATCACTTTTTTAATTTTCATACGCAACCAAAATTCATTATCGACTCATTCTCGTTTTAGAGACTTCTAAAAGTAATTATGGATAAAATTGCAAGGAAAAAAGGAATTGAATGAAATTTGAAAAACTTAACATTAATGATTCGCTTTACTTGCAACATTTTATGCTATGTCACTCTGGTAAATCTTTACCGGAACTTATGGTCTGGTAATGTATTATTTTGAAGTGATTAACTATCAGCCGGTAACACGAACTTGGTTCTGCATTAACCTAGAGTGGTAAGTAGGCAGATCATCACGGTCTACCCCCACCACATGCCACGTGGTTCACCGACTCGCGAGATATCTATCTTATACAACGCTTACAGCCTGCTACTGCTTCAGTTTGGGTTGTCGATCGTTGGACGTAAATTTATTTGTAACATGACGAGTGAGAATATTGTGGTACGCGTGAAGCAGGGTCATTTACGTGGATCCATCGAGCAGAACGATTATGGAAATGAATATATGGTGTTTCGCGGTATTCCATTTGCAAAACCACCGGTTGGTCCGCTTCGATTCAAGGTGAATTTCTCGCGGAACAATCGTTCGTAGCGACTGCAACGAACGAGAAGTTCCGTTATACGTTTACGAGACGACGATCCGGAATCATGATTTTTAGAATTTTCATTGGTTGACTAACTTCTTGGTGTCAAATTTGTTATGGACGAGACAAACTAAAGTTAGGTTCTTTCATAGTTTGAAATTCTATTAGAAATTTGCTGATGGGGCATATTCAACAATATATGAAAGAAGGTAAGAATTGTCAAAAGATAAAGTTTGCGAGGATAACTCGTTGAAAATGTACAGTATAATTCTTGGCACCGAATATAGTGACGCGACTATGGAAAACGGATCAAAATAATCCATGACGTAGATATATATGTATATTTTCTAATATTTACGTCTGGATTTTTTAATTTTTCAAAGATGGAAAGATACAATGGATTAATGATAAAATCGCGAAGATAAATAAAAAATAAGGAAAGGGATTTATAATTCATTATCGCCAAGATAAAAACACTTGGTTATCTTGTTAATTTAAAGCTTGTTATCTTTGATAAAATGATATTTAATAGAATCCAATCTTCACAGACATTTGTAAAAAATTGTACGAAAATGAAATATCTCTGACAATTAGTAGTTTCTTTCACGAATTATATAACAAATTATACCCGGGCAAATATTTTTCAAAAAAGATTAACCAGATAGAATTGAAATATTAATTGCGATTCAACGACGTAATTATTGACAAGTGGTAAATTCGTGCAACGTGTGTATGTGCATAAAAATGACAGGAATTTTGATCGCGATAGTTTTAAAATAAATGTACAAATCTAATTTATGATCTAATTACTTTTTTCTCATTTTCGTTTTCTAGTTTTTGTCACTCTCAGTTGAAATAATTGCATTTATTTCTGATGATTTGTAGAAGTCCCAAAAAATCGTGTCACCTGATAACTTAAAATATTCGACGATAATTGAATGTATTTACTAGCTAATACAACGATGACTAATATAATTAATGGAACAAAGTTTTTTACCCTACAGTTTAATTTAAAATTAAATTATATTCACCGCATTCACAGAATACCATGAATAATATAATTTGCGAGATAGAAAGTTCTTTTTCGATTATATCTAATCTTCCAGACGAGCTTCCGATATTTATCACATTTGAACTTTAGCATAATTTCTGACAACCGGATATTCGATGGACTTAATTTCTCATAAGGGCAAATTCTTTTGCAGAGTAGATTTGGCAAAACTTTCTCAGACAAAAATCAGCATTAAGTTCTCCTATTTCACGGAGGTATACGATCAGATGACTTAATAACAATAGTTTAACAGCAACAGGTTATCGCCATTGATAAAACGTTCAAGCTAATGCAGCTTGAACAAAGCGAAAATCAAGATGATAGCCTTGAGGATAGTCTAGCAAACGTGAACGTTTGACAATGTACACGCATATATACATGTATAACATCAAATGCGGGGGTTAGGTTAGGTTAGGTACCATACAGTGGAACGTATTGTATGCAGTGAACCTTTGCAAAACTGTCACGTTTGTCGTTAGTAAAGGAATAGCGAAGATTTTGATAGATGCTGGGTTTTCTGGGTGACCAAACCTTGCGATGAAGAGTCGGTATCGAGAATACTCCAATGATCCTAGAAATCCTATGCATTGTAGGATTTATCGTTATTTATGGTTCCTCGAGAACACTCATAATCGTGGAATCATATTTTCGATACATTTTGACATCTCGATAATTCCTTATAAAAATAACATTTTGTTTTTAAGATAATTTAATCTCTTGGACGATCTATCTTCCTATCTGATGAACGGTTTTATATTCGTTGATTACCTTTTATACGTATCAGAATCTACAGAAGTAATTTCATTCTTTAAAGGAACACCGGAGAAAAAGTACATGCCTGATCCATGATATATGCTTTTATAATTTATTTCAACATGCGATAAACAAAAAGGAAACTATAACATATTCCCTAGGCATTGACGTTCGAACGTTTCAATTGTTTGGAAACAAACAAAATGGCAGCCATTTATAGTTGATGTATCGAATTTTTACGAAAAATTTCTACATGTTTTTGTTAATATCTCTTAAAATTGTTGACAATTTAAAAAAATCGTACACTAATGCTTAATAAATGTTATAATAAAGATATCTCCAAAATTTCATTATATAATCGGTGCATTAGATCTCGAGATATATGTATACCGTTGCCAGGCATGTAATTTCACGGAAAACTGATTTAAATTCTTAATTTTTTACTAATATATTATTTCCGCTTTGTACATATGCAGGAATG
>NW_016909009.1:1516463-1582747 GCF_001483705.2 Eufriesea mexicana | reverse complement strand
CAGGAATGCATATTTTGCAACGTTAGTTTATTGTGCAGTTGATATACAGTATCTATTTGCGCATAATTCAACGTTTCTCAGAGTTTTTAAGTAATGTATTCAATTTTTTATCCTTCTTTCGTTGAGCGTGTCGCATAATAAGGCTATTCAATTTTAGATTATTCGAAGCAAATTAAAATAGACATATGTAATAATAGAGTCTCGACTTTTTTGATATTATGATCTTCAGAATTAGTGTACTGACAGACTGTCACGTCATGCTGATGTGCATATGTCGATGCGTTATACCACTCAAGATCACGAAACAGTTCTACAATTTTACATTCAAAAATATTTTGATTTAAAGGCTTGATAACATACTTTCGCGTGTTACTGATTGCATACTATTATTTAAAACGAAAAAGGAAATCGATTTTTCGAAAATTTTCGACTGTTCTAAACTGTTCTAAACTGTCCTTGTCAAAGGTGAATTGCAGGATTCGAATGCATGTTCCTTTCTTCCACTTACAAATCTCTCACTGGATTCAAAAGACTCTACATGCTTGATAGAAATCGACGTTTTACACATTTTTAGCTTTCCACGCTAGCTAATTGGATCAGGATACACAGGTTAACACACGTAAGAAGAGGAGATTTCTCGAAATCTTAGAAAGCCATAAAATCTTGACGAAAAGTTTTAGAACGAATTTTACTTGAATTAAGAATCGGAACTGGGTTAAATCGCGCAAAATTAAAAGCAACGCCACCAGAAAAGTAGATTAAAAAGTCTAACAGTGATAACGAGAAGAAATTACGTAAATTCAGATTCAAACTACTTTAATATGCCAATTAATTCTTCAGATTATCTCTAACAGTATTGTAGCCTCCACGACTTCTTTGATAAGAATTTACTCTTGTTTCTACCCCTCTAAGAACTTTCTTAAACAAACTTTCCTACAAGATTTCGTACAAGGAATACGCCTCCTGTGTCCCTTCCTGAACGTCATATTTAAAATACATTTTTCATCGCGATACGAAGGTTTATCAAATTTTGACCAATACTTTTTCTCTATTTCCTGTCAGGATCCAGAACCTCCGGAACCATGGACCGGCATAAGAAACGCCTTGGAGTTCGGCAACAACTGTGCCCAGGTTGACGTGATAACGCATCAACTGATTGGAAGCGACGATTGCCTCTATCTGAATGTGTACTCAACAGCGATCGAAGATGAAGAGAAACATGCGGTGATGGTGTGGATTCATGGCGGTGCTTTCAAACACGGGTCTAGCAAGGATGATATTTATGGACCCGATTACCTTATGCGGAAGGACATTGTTTTGGTCACGTTTAATTATAGGATCAGTATTTTAGGTAGGTAGTCTATCTCGGATTTTATCCATATTTTTTCCACGCAGACGCAGAGGAACGATAAATTGGAATAATAGCAGGACAGAAGACTTTGATGTTATCGTTGGCCATGGTAGATTAAAAAATAAATATATCGTAAGAAACTGATATAGCTACAATAGAATTATTAACTGAAAATGACACGTTATAGTTGTTTCCTTTTTTTAACAACTAACAACATACGGTTGACTTTTGATAAGATAGAAATTATATTATATGTATATATTATTTGTTTTCGTGACGATAATTTTGTTCTTATTATTATTTATATACAGCGTCGAGTGCCAAATAATTGTCGGTGTACCAAATGACCACGTTGGTGGATTATTCGACTTGTGTTTATCTTCTTAAGAATTTTATTCAACAGCTGCAAACTTTTATCTGTGATTTCGTTTCTTGTTCCAGGTTTCATGAATTTGGAATGCGAAATCGCTACAGGCAATCAAGGTTTAAAGGACCAAGTTATGGCCTTGAGATGGGTGCAGGAAAATATTTCCAGTTTCGGTGGAGATCCCAACAATGTCACTATTTTTGGTGAAAGCGCTGGTGCTGCATCGGTACACTTGCTAACTCTATCTCCAATGTCGCAAGGTGCGGTGTTAAACATTGATTCTGGTGCACCTGAATAAACATTTCAATATTTTTTACAATTTATGTCATTATGTTATGTCAATTGTCATTCCTCTCATTAATAACAAGAAGATTCAAAAGAGGAATTTCAACTTAAGTTTCTTGGAAATAGTGTCATCGTTTGAACATAAGTGTAGTGAAAAATGTAATGAAATATTTAAGAGGAAAATTGTGATGACGCTATGTATAATCCACAGTAATATTATATAAGGTTTGAAATTGCTGTTTCTAAAACTACTACAGTAGAAATGATTCCATCAATCTTAACTTCACGCTTCATCAAAGCAGGGATTCTAATCGTTGGCTAACCCGAAATGTAATTATTATGAATAACTATTCAGGAATGGTTGTTAATATATATCAAAAATGGGTTAATTCATTGTGAATGTATTACACTTAAAATTGCTGATGACACAATCTGAACTATAACACGTATCGTGTTGCGTGAATAAAAACCATATGATTAGACTTTTTCTTGACAAATAGTTACTTTCCCCGTACACGAGATGCACAGACACAACTTATGATCTAGAAAAGTGTTAGAAAATATCTCGATAACTTTTGATTTGGTTTCCACAGGCTTATTCCACAAAGCTATTGCGCAGAGCGGAGTAGCATTTAATCCTTGGGCTATCCAAACCGAGGAACCAAAGAAGTTCACATATATGCTGGCCGCAAAACTTGGAATGGATTCGACCGATCCCCAGACCGTGATCAATTTTCTGAGGACAATAGATGCGAAGAAGCTTGTGATCACCGAATTGGAACTTACCGGGGAACAGGTAAACCTTAGGAAAGACTGTACATCTCGATGAGAAACGAAATTTCGAAATTTTGGAAAGTTCGATGAAGAAAGAATGGGAAATTGAACCGTTGAAAACAAAAACACTACTGCAAATCGCGTCTGACAAAATGTAAGAAAGGCTAAATCCACGTTGCAACAGAGAGATACTGAGTAATCCTGGAACGATTCAATATAGACATAACAGTAAGTCTCAGGACTCGGGAAGAAAATTATTCTTGTAAAAAGGTAATACTGCAGAACCGATTCAAAGATCCATGATATGAGCCGCAGAAAGTTCTGCTCGGAATACCGATACGCTTCCAATTTCTGCAACAGTTTCTAATCTTTCAAACAGATTATCATGATACCCTTCCTTAACTGCAAGAAGTTTCATTGAGGAGTATCAATTCTTACAAAAATACAATTTAACTTGGAACAAATATTTTGAAGTCGATTTCCTTATTAAAATGAAGAGGTATTAACAAACCTAATTTATTTAATCCTGCATTCATTATTATTATACCACATTACTTTTCTATACCAAACACTTTATATTTTAATTCATTGTTCCAATTTTCATGATTACTGTATTATCTTTTTTTCTTCTTTAGTAATCTTTTAACACAATCAACAACAATTGTTCTCGTATTGTACTCAGAAGTAAGTACATTCAGTATCTTAGTTATAATTAAAATTACGTGTACAAAGCTGATTAGAATGAAACCGGATTAATACTCCTGGAGCACAATGAAATTATTCCATGCTTATATTAAGCTTCGTTAAGCAATATTTATTGCTTCTCGGTGTCTAATATATTGTTTTTCAATGTAAATTATCGTTCGTTACTCACAAGGTATCAGAGGAAACACAATTCACAATATATTTGTGAAAAAATAAATAACCTAATTAATATTAAATTGAAAAGTTATTTTACATTCAATGGGATGTTTGAATCGGTAAATTATTCGGGAAATCAATTTATGAATATTCTTCGTTACAAAATATTTGAAGTTGAAACAGGTATTCATTGTTTGTACGACGTATTTTGCAGAAACCTTATATGATGTTTGGAACATTTGGACCAAGCATCGATGACGTATCGCCGAATCCATTCTTGCCTCAACATCCAAGGATATTAATGCAGAAAGGGATTAATATACCCTTCCTGATTGGTCACAATGATAATGAGGGAACCTTGATCGTGAATTGTAAGTTTATTTTATATTTCATGTTAATTCTTTCAACTAATTTTATTAATTTTAATTTAATGTAATTTTCAAAACTTTACTTAATTTTTTTAAACCTATTATCTTGATTTAACCCTTTACACACATATATCTTTCCTTAAGGAACATTATAAATCCGATAAACAACACGAATAGCTTTAAAAGGGCATATTATTTAAGTGAAACAATTAGTTCCGATACTATTCCATTTTTTTTATTTATCTTCCGATTGTAGAGAGTTAATTCTTAAAATTCAAAACTCATAGTAGAAACGTTTTCAGTATTCCGAGAAATGGGGAACGATGAGAATCTTCGATACCTGAATACAAACTTCGATCTGGTATTGCCTGTAGAGATGATAAGAAGCTTACAGAAAGATGGAATTAGCCCATCGGACGTGAAACGCTTGTACTTTGGAGACAAATTAATTTGCAAGAAAACACTGCAGGAATACGTAGACTATATTAGCGACATGATGTTCCTTCAAGGAATCTACGAAGTTGTTAAAGTTCAGATGGAAAATAACTGTCAATCTACTTATCTCTATAAATTTACTTATGATGCTACAGAATCGTTAATGAGAATATTCTTCAATATTGCTCTGCCAAGTATTATGCATTTATTTCTACATGCTATTATATTTTATGATTATTGATTTTTGAAATTCTATTCTGTATTTTGTGTATTATAAAATTATAAAGGTAGACATTAAAAAGATATAACTCATCTCGTGATAATTTTTAGGGGTGACACATGCAGAAGAGTTACAGTATTTGTTCTATGCACATCTGGGGAAACGGATAAAAATCGAACCTGCAAAAGTTGGAACTGAAAAGTTTAAAATAATAGATACTGTAACTCAAATGTGGACCGATTTTGCCAAAACTGGGTAAGTTTGCTTTGATATAATTCATCTCTTATGACATTTATTCCTTTAAGTAAATTTGTAATAAATTCTTTCTTAAAGGAATCCAACACCAAAGATCACGGATTTAATCAAAACGATTTGGAAACCGATCGAAAAATCGGATTCATATAATTATTTGAATATCAACAGAACGTTGCGAATGGAAAGTATCAATGTTCAAGAGCAGAAATTCGACTGGAAGAGAATTAAGAACAAACTATGATGTGTATAATATTGATGTATACATTTTGTTATATATTGATCCTTTTAATTTCTTTTTGTAGCTCTATTTTATGAAGTAATTTGTTCATTTTACAACTTTGTGTATATAATTATAATTCGAGTTGTAATATAATAAAGTTCTAAAATTGATTAGAACGAAAGCAATCATATTTTGGATATCACGACTTGGAAATAGAAGTACACGAAATATTGTCACTGAGTTACTGTTCTGTAATATTGGACAGGATCATAGGAACAAATTTTGAATACAGTCAATGTATTTCATAAGATACATTAAAATAAAAAGTTATGTTTTCATTGCATTGCTTATAACTTTTCTTTTTCGTTTTTTAATCGGTTGAAGTAATAACTTCTTTACTTGAAAATAAAGTACCATTTTAAATACTTTTTTATTATGCTAAAATAAAGAGGGGACCCATAATACAAAATTTTAGTTTAGAAAAAATTCAATCTGTAACACCAAAGATATTTTTTTATTAAATATCTTGGAAACTAATAAATACCTTAAATTAAAATTTAATTGGACACCGATGCTATTTGAAACTACAGCCGATTAAGATATTTTTCACAAGTATTAATGTTCTCTTACTATATAATGATCTTTATTTTGTAAATAATTTGAATAAAAATGGCATAATTATGTTTTGATATTAGATACCATGTTTTCTTGTCGACTGCAAAAGGTCGAATGAAGAAATACACTACGTGTTGCTGCGGGAATGACTCACATACGCTACGTATATAGTCACGCATGCGCAAACCAATTAAGATGTTCAATTCTTTTTAACATCACAATTGTTAAATCCGTTCAAATGTCACAATAAAAATCACATGGAAATTTGATTAAAACTTTATTAAATCGTTAAATAAATCGGTATATACAACTGCATAATTAAAAATCAGCCTTAACGCGAATCGTCGCGCTATGCGAATTTGCTCGTTCTCACGAATCTAACCTAACCTACGCTCGCCGAATAAACACGCGAGTGACGTTTGAGATTAGTCAACGCTGACCTGGCTTCGTTTCATAGTGAGATTTTGTGTTTTGTCGCGAGTTATTCGTCGTGTCTTTACCTTTAGAATTATGAATAGTTAAAATTCCTTGTAAACAGTAGAATTTGCCCTTGATTTTTACAGAAAATACAAAGTGTTCCACGAAGCGTCGTAAGAAAAATTGTTCGACAAAATTCCGGTCGACTTCGATTTACCATTGCCGCTCTCTCGGCCTTTCATCGATCACCATCGCCGAGGTATGTCCATAGATAAAGGTAACAGACATCTTGTTGCTTGGTTATTAATAGTTTAAACGACAGTAAGTATTTTTATGTATCAAGAAATAAATTCATCCATAGTTTTCAGAAACATCATTAACGTCGGAATAATTTTATGAAATATTTCTTATATAAGGTGGACTGTAAATAACGCAAGAAGCTGCTTTTTCTCAGGATTGGTAACCGGAGAGAGCGATAAGCGTAACAAGCTGTTTTTCTTGGGAATTGTTGATTAGGAGCGATAAAATTATTTTTTTCTTTTTCAAAACTCAAGGTTGACTGGGATTTTTTACGTGGCAAATATGGTACGGCTGATGGTTCCCCTATGATTGGATACAGGATTTCTTTAGTTTCGATTTTTTTTCCCTTTTGTAGAAAGAAAAATAAATCGGCAAACAGTATTTTTATTATGTGCCAGGTAATAAAAGTATTAAAAGTAGATATTTTATCATACCATGATAAACGTCTTTTTTACTTTGTTACTTTGTTGTTGTCAGTTCTATTTTTTCCATGAATATGTGTTCGAAAAATATTGTTTCTCGAATATATTGCATCATTCACTTTGTCCCACAAAGTTTAAATCGCTTTATAAATAAATAGATAATATCGCTGGATTATTAGTCCATGAATAAAACTGAATTCACTTTTCCTCAAAATAAATTCGTTTAAACCCTCTACATGTTTGCTATTTGATTAAGCATATCTTTTAAAATATTTATAAGTGAAACATATTAACAATTTTGTTAAAGTCAGGAGAAAACCCTGTCCATCTTAGGATGTGATTTCATTTATTGCTTAAAAAATTTTAAAAACTGTAAAATGATGGAAAAAAGTTTAACCGGTATTTAGAACCCTCTATATTCCTGTATTTCGAACGAAATTCGAAAGCCCAGTGTTATTCTACATATTCATACCTTATCTTAATTGTAATGTATAACTTTCTAAAACCTAATAATGTAAATAAAATAACGCATTATTTACTGCCCGAAGCTTATCACGATGTCGACAATTTATCGCAATTTGATTAATGAACATCTGGTTGGAATTAACTTGGATTACCTGACATAACTTTTATTGGAAGGAAAAAGGAATAGCAACACCTTGAGCGAGTCTCATAATTTACATTTTTTAATATGACGTAATTATTCTTATAAGGAAGACCCTCGTCAATTCTTTACACGTCTCACGAAGATCTTAATCTGTTCTGAATAAAACATGTATTTTTCTTTCATCGCTACATCGTCTAAACGTCGAATTTCTTCATTTAATTTCCCGATAGGAGGACGAAGAAAACATCGTAGAATGAGGAAAACCTAGAAACAAATATCTCCATTTTGTCACGGTACAGAGGCAAATTTTCCGGGAGTAGATGGAAAATTTGAAGAACTTTCAGAAATATCCTTTTTGCAAGAACCGTAACAGGCGGAGAAATAGGCAACGACGAGGAAATCAGAAACAATAATCGATTATGGAGATTTTCTTTTTTCATCTTAATTCTCAAGAGTCCATTTAGCTTAGCAATAACCAAGAGTGAATAATGTTTGTTGTACGAGTGTGATAGCGTGAAAGGTAATGGTTATCGATCTTCTTTGCGCAATGAGTTTCCAGAACGTCGCTATTAGTTGTTCGAAATCTGTAAACATCGTTAATTGCGAATGAGAATGAGGTGTAAAACATGCGATAGTCATGTGAGTGCACATCGCAGCCAATTATCGGTATTCGAAAGCCACCTGTTCTTCGTGTACATAAATTAGATGTAGCAATCTCAAGACTTAAAGGATTTTGCATGTATATCAAAGAAGTTAATTCAGTCCCTTAATTATAATGGAAGCAAATTTTCAAGGAGCTGAAACTACACCAGACATTAATCCTCACAAGAGCAAAGAAGATGACGTTTAATTTAACACAATATTTTATATAAAATATTAATTTTTCATATAATTACTGTATTTCTTTTATACTAATAAAAGCAATTTTTAACAGCATCTAGGTCAACTCAACTTCAAGCAAGATGACTGTGCCGACGCCTTACCTGGACGCTATTCAAATGCTGCCTGGTGAAACACCTGGCCAGAAATTCAGATGGATAATGAATCTGATAAAAGAACGACTACACGCGACCAACAGGTTGGAGGATGTGGTCGAATGCGAGAAAATTCCAAAGCCGCTTGTACCTCTGGTTCAAATTCAGGCAGCCATGATACTGAACGAGAAGGATCACGATAATCAGAGTAGCTATGCGGCAATAGCGGAGGCTCTTAAGTCCACAGATGAAATGGTAGTGCATAGAGCGTTGCAGGCGCGCAACTTCTTCAACGGGACCAACAAAACCATTACTAATAGTCAATACTTTTTTGACAACTTGTTCCCATACGTCTCTTTGAATACCAGAACGCGAATCATCAAAACCTTGGCCACTCGCCTGGCGTCCAAGAATTCTGACCTGGCCGAAGAATTCTTCTTGGCTGTATCCTCATTCTATGGTCTAGAGCAAGCGTTGCCCTTACTCGTAGCGTGCAGCGAGTCTTTCATGTATAACACGATCGTGGACAGAAAAATCGTTTTGAGCCGGAAGCTGGTTAAACAAATCTTTCGGAGCAACCCGGACATTGTCGTGCGTTATCTTAGATTAAGTAAACCGAACACTGATCCTTGCGCGAGGAATCTTCATCCGGTGAATATTTATGATTTCGGTGACGTCCTGGCGGCATTGATCAAGAAACGATTGGATTTGTTCGTAGAATTGTACGAGATGCACAAAAATCTTCCTCCGAATGTAAATTTGAGCAATAAGCGTGCCGAAGCATTTCTGAAAAACGGCAAGGAACATCTGTTACGAAATCCCAAGTTGTATATTAAGTTGCTCCCACTGAGAAAGATCAGTAACAGTCGTATGGAAGCCATATTTGCGAAACTGTTCCCTGAGAACATTAAGGATTTCAATACTAATGACATGTTGAACTATTTGCATTATTATCCACAGGATAAAAAGGTGGAATTTTTCCTGAAAACTTATCAGCAGGTCTATGGAAAAAGCATACTGGATGATTTGGGTAAAATAACAATCGAGCTGTTAAAGATATTGCCCCCCGAAGAACGAACTAGACAAGCGAGGATCAAGTTGCAGGAAGAAGATAATTCGTTGAAGGAAATGGGATACACACATAGTTGGAGGTGTTACCTTCCTGCCAAAGAGTCGATACCGTATTTTAAGGATGCGATTACTAGTACCTCAGAGATGGAGTATAGAGCGGCAATAGCGAGTAAAATGATCTACACGTGCAAAGTAAACAACGATGATCAGAGTTTGTTAGCGGTTCTGACGTATCTAAAGAATAGGCACAAAAACGAGCAATATTGGTTCCATTCGAAGGTGTTCCAGACTATGTTGGAACTTTACAATCTTCCTCATATGGGTAACGATTACTGGACGATCTTACTCGATATGATCGTGCGAGCTCACGTGAAAAATGACTTGCTAGCGGGAAGTAGTATCAGCGTTAAAATATTGAGTGCAGCTATACACTATAAAATCCTTCAGAATCAACCGATTGATATGTTGATCAATATACTCGTGGATTTAAAAAGCATGAGATGTACAGGTTACTGGAATATTCTTCAAAATTATCCCGAATACGAAAGAATGTGTCTGGAGGCTTGTGTAAACGTAGTTTCAAAGAAATATAATTCTGATAAGACTCCTTGGAGGGAAGACAAAGTTGGGATCCTGTTTGATCTATGTTCCTCGATCTACCACTTCAACAAGTCCCACGTGACTAAAACCAATCGCATAGAACGAATGTCGATCAAAAATTATCCGTGGATGATACAAGCAATCGAGGAAATTCTATCTACGACGGATCAGAGTAATATATATATAATCGCGAATCTACAAAGTATATTGGTGTCGGAACGAGATTTATATGATCGTTTCTGGCCAAAAAGCAAAGAACTCGCCTGTGTAAAAAAGGGCGAGGCTTTAAAAGTTCTGAAGAAGAATCCAAAACATATTCTGGATCACTGGAGGGAGTATCTAAAAGCTTGCGAGGACAAATGGAACTATGAGCAGTCGAAACGATTCGTCAGGGCTGTACGTTGGTATAATCACATTCCCATGAGATTCGTCGAAAAATGCCTTCAGGATCTAACGCAAAATCAGGACATAATCTGTTTAGAAATTTTGGCTATCCTGGTTCACGGAGAAACGTACACTCAAATCATCGAGCCTTTGCTTCCAACGAGCAAGACAGTAGAAATTCATCAGGAGGATGCAAGGACTCGTTACACTTTAGTTGCGCAAGTCATCGCTTCTATGAATTTCGCGAATCCACCAGTTTCCCTGTCGGTGTTAAACAGGCTGTGCGAGGGAGATTACTTGTTAGATACTCTGAGAGCACTGATAACTGTGACCAGAAAGACAAACGCAATGGACGTGATATCATTTGCCAGGACATTGTCCAATCAGAGGGTATCTGTCCGGAAGCATGGGATCAGACTGATACATATGGTGGCTCCTCGCGAACAATTACTCACCTTCCTTCATTCGCAGTGGGAAACCGAAAAAAACCACTCTATTCGTGAAGTCCTGTTCACCATGGCGAAGAAAGTGTATCAGAACGACCCGGGACCCGCAACGTGGTCCCTGTTCGTTCATATGTTTTCCACGCTCACACCGAAGGAGAGAAAATTGTTCTCTGACTCGCTGTTGCTAATAAATTCAGTCTCTGACCAATACGTGGTCGAATTCGTGAAATTGATCTTGAACATGATCGATAGATTCGCGGAAGCTGATGTCGAGAAGTGGCAAATCACGACATACATCACCGTCTTGTTGAACCATATAAACGCTGCCATTTGTAACCTCCTACCCGAGGACTTCATCAAGGAGCTCATACGGAGATTCTTGTTCTACGGAGGGATAAATATCTCTCGTTGCGCCGCCATGTTCGTAGTCACGACTCTGTTACTTCCAACAAAGGATAAATTCGACGAACGAATGAAGATCTTCTCTAGCGTGTTTAAGGAGGTTGTCGAGAGCGGATGGAACGTGCCGCACCCCGATAATCCTCACTTCTACCCGGTGAACAATGCTCTTAACTTATTCATCGAGGTAGTCACTCACACGTTTTCCTTCCTGGATATGGAACTACGACTGATCGACGGAATTCTGTCCACGTTTCTTTCCGTCCTAACTCCTCAAATGGACCCAACGTCTTACTTGTTGCTGGTGTACAGCAGGGAACAGGTGTTCTCGAAGACACCCAAGGAATTTGGAATCAAAGTGGGTCAAAGGTTACCCGAGTTGATCGAAATCTTCTCGTCGTTGTTCATCTTTTTCATGACTGATGTTTTACAATGTACACTCGGCTGGAATACGTTCAAGGATTATGACAAGAACGACGTGAACTTGGGTATAATCGAAGGGCTAATGGAGGTAGGGACTATAGAAGCGGCACTGATGGCGGTGAAATTGTTAACTCCCATCACGTCTAAGGAGTACACCGAGAGGTACGACAAGGTGATGATGAAGTTCTCGGAATTTGATCATCCGGTGATCAAAAGTATCGTCTGTAATATTATTAATAAAACATGCTCCGACGAATAATCACGTTGTAAGATGGATTTATCAAATTGGGATGAGGAATGAGGTTCAACGAATAGGCGTTAATCGTTGGTTACCCTTCATATTACTGAAGAAATCGGTCGTATCTGTACATTACGTATGGCCGATAACGAAGAACGAGAAAATAGCGACAAATTGGCGAGCATTTTGTGTACAAAGTGTGGTTCGATTGATCGTCGATTGATAGTTATACGTTACTGAGGATCAAGGAATAATATCGCGCACAATTTGAGAGATTCGATAGACCGTTGATCTGTGAAGTTCACAAGATTTATTTTGTTATAAAATGCATTTTTTATATCGTAGGTAAGGATATTTGCAACATGCTCGAAGATGCTATTTATGGAAATATATATCATTGTGATACGAAACACTAAACGTCGCGCTTCGCATCACTTGATTATGCATTTCATCATACATATGCGTACGAAGCATATAATAAAGTGCTGTGTAAAGAATTGCCTTGGGCTGGTCTTTTACTTTATTTCATCTTACAGTACTATGGGAATCCTGTTCCATTAGCTGTTTCATGGTCTTAATTAAAATTGATAGAGTTGTTAATTAAGGATAATAAGAAATTTCAATTTTCACGATACCTCGAGTTTTCTGAATTGGGGGATAGAAAATGGCGAAGCCACGATAGAAAATGGCGAAGAACTTACACGATGCATCGAAGCCAGTGATGAAATCTGGACACGGAGCGTATGCTGTGCTTCCTGCTGGAGTATTTGGCCAGCAGGACCATCCATCAAACGTCATCTGACAGTATGGCTCTGAAAAGGAGGAATACATTATTCGTTATTAAACAATTTATTCATTTTTCAACTTCATCCTTATCTGTAACAATTTGACTTATCCTTCAAATTAGACTACCGCACAAAGCTATGTGTTTCACGAGCTGAAACTAAAACAGATCAATCAAAGTAGAACGTTTAGTCCAGCTCGACATAGAACCGCAAAAACAGTTAGGACCCTAATTCCGAGTTGGAGTAATATTCCTCGAGTTCTCCTTGCACCAACTCAAATCCCATTAACCTTTGATAGATGAATGGCTTTCGACAGACACGGAAGACAAATGCTAGGTCATTTTGACCTAAGAAAATTTCTATTGCAAATTAGTTTAGCAGAAAAGCATATACTTATATTTCTTTTTAACCTTCTGTACATTTGATACACGAATTGAGTCTAGTCTTCGCATGATTCTTGCATTTGTACGATCAAAGAGACCCTGTATTCGTCGTGGAAGAGTTAATGGCTGCCATGTGCATCGAGTCCTGATCTTTTCTTCCCTTGTCACGGGTCTATCAATGCTAATTGGAACACTCCTTCGCCATTTCGCTAAATACTAATTAAAAATGTTAGTCGAAGCAACGAGAAGTGTACTTCGAACGCCATCGCGGATCAAAGTGACTTGTTACTCGTGGCACAAGGATTAATGGCTGTCATGTGCATCGAATCCTGAGTTTTTCCTTCCCGTCTCTATTTAATTGGAACCCTAATGTCCAGCCTCTTTGGAAATCACCTCAGGCACTCTCGAATTGCACTCTGGAGATGAACTTAATTCCCGGTCGTATAAACGTCGCTTCATGGAATAAATTGCACGAATTCTTTTACGAGATCCACAGTGGCGATGAAAAGTACCTCGGAGTGTATTCAGCACGTGAGGTCGCGGTGAATTTCGAGAATCTTCGCGTGTTCGTGCAACCCGTCTATTTCACGTTCGATGGACCCTACGTGGAATATGAGATGAAGTTGATACGTACTTCGACTTGGATGCTAGACGCTGAGATGAAAGTACCGTGTAGTGATCACATCGCGAGAAATGATCACTGACTCGATTTCTGTTTCGTTCAGAATTTTCTAGGATTTCAGGTAAGACACTTTTCCAAGCGTCTCGATTCATAGAGAGCTCGCGATGTGGCTCTCTTTACTCGAATTCGTAATTCAGTTTTTTAATTTTAATTTGGTATTAAACAACTGGAGTTTCGGTTTTTATTCTTATTTGTTTTGAAACATAGGAATTACCGAATTTAATGTGAATTTCGGTGCTCGTATAAAAAGGGAATGCACGAACTATTGCTATATATATTTTACATAACCATGTTGTAATATATATAATATATATATAGAAAAATAATGATATAATGATTAAATAGATAGTCATTATATGAGATTGCAGGTAAAAACTCTTGTCGTTAAATTGTTATATGGATTTGCAATATTACATAAGACTGCATATTTATTTATTAGTTTATTCGCATATAAAACCGTTCTTTCGTAAAATCCCACTGTTTCCATAAAAATCCAGAATACATTCGTACAATGTAAATAAAATTTTTCCATATTTATTACCAATTATTGCCCAGTGGTATGTTTGACGGGATTGCGATAGAGATGAATTTTGTTTGACGTAGATATAGTTTTGAATTATCACACCGAATAACATCGATAAATCATCGTCTTTTGTGCAATATCAAGAAGCCTTTCGCAGTTTTCAATATTCTCTATTAATTTTCTTTTTCGTTACAACTGTATGTCAAAATTGATTATTCCGCGTGCAATTTAAGTGGAATACGCGAAGTGCTGGCGAACTTGAATGTGTGTATGAATTTGAATAAATACTACTCTAAAAACATTGAAAATGCAACAGAACTCATTACTAAGAGAACGTTAAAAAATAAAAATGTACATAAATAAAAGATGCATTATACATTATACTGTTTCGTTTATAATCATGCATGAAAATGAAAATTATTTGTGATGTTAACACTAATAATAAAGAGGAAGATTAAAATTCGATAAATATTTCGATCATGCAAACGTTAACCCCGAGTAAACTAATTTAAAGAGGATCGTAGATTTTGGTAATTCATACGATCTGCGATTTACATTAATTCCATAAAGCGATCGCGGATTCTACGAGTGCAAATATTGCGGAGAAAATTCCAAATTTAAATTAATTGCTATAGATCGATATTCCCTTTAACCTAAACTTCGAGAGCATAATATTTACGGAACATACATACGGAGCGAAATACTTTCGCGTTGATTAAATTTTCAGTCGTGGTATCAAGTCAAATGCCATAATAATTAAAAAATATATCGACGATTAATATAACTGATCATTATCGATACCGAAGATCATCAAACGTTATTCGATTGTTGATGACTCAAACGAAATCATCCATCACAAAAAGCAAAGTATAACAAAATGGACGGCGAACGCTTCACGGATATGGCTGCTTAAATTCGTGCAATAGAGTTAAGCAAAGTACTACGTATTCAAATAGAAATGATAATAAAGATAAATATTTAACCTGAATACATGTGAATCAATCGTGACAAAAGGATGGGAATATTATTTATCGGTTCGAAATAATTTCGTGCTCTGGAACGACATCGGGTGATAATGAGAAGAGGAAATTAAGCTAAGTTAAGTATAGTAAATAGTATAGTATTAAAAGAATTTATAATTTTCGTCTGGTGTCTGTTAAGACAATTTTGATTTATAATTTTAGAAGTTTATTTCCTTCGCCTTTTTCATTAGTATACAATAAAATATAAATAATTTCCATCCTCGACGAAATCCTTAAATCAAACGTGAAGAAAGGAAGAAATCTTTTAATGGTAGAGAAGTGAAAGATTATAGATATGAGTGTTCTCTCCTGTTCTCCTAATAAATAGACGAGATGAAGGGTTCCTGAAGGGAGATTACATGTTTTCAAGTTGTATTAATAAGTGATCGTGTTTGGAAGATTAAAGGGCCTGAACAAGAACAGAATTGAACCAATCAAGGAATAAACGGCTTTTCTTACGAGATTCAATCAGGCTTCCCGAATGACAGCTTCCTTCCCGTGGTTGCTGTTTAATGAAACAACGAAATACTATTATATTTCTTTGATTCGAGCTCGAAAAACATCCACTCTCTTTCAATGAACGTAATATCCTTTAGAAAAGAACAAAGAAATTTAAAGAACAAAAGATATCCACTTTACCATTTGGGGTATCTCAAGGTGGAATAATCTTCAGTTCTCAACTGAAATTTCCTGCTTTCAACGAATATAATAATCATCTTCGATACAAATTTCTGGTTTCTCACAGGTATAGCAATTTTTACATTTAGTCCATATTTTCAGATCTCGACGAATTAACGCTTCTACTTAAACCTTCGTTTTCAACGAGAATCTGCTATTGTCTGGTCTAAATATCCAATTTTCAAGGGATACGATATTATATATTTATTATAATTAAAATTTCCCACATTTCCCATAAATAAGTTTCATAGCTTCGGTAGAAGTTTCCAATTTTCGACGAATATGAAAATTCGAACAAACACGTTATTTACGTTTAGCGAAAATTCCAGCAGTCGATGCACGAATGGCGGACGTTAATGGACTGGTTGAAATTCAAAGCGTAACAAAATGGCCTATCCATCTTTCAACGCTAACAACTCGGTATTCGCGTTGCTGGATAATTCTCCTCTTGTCAAACTTTTCAGTCATTAACCCCGAACACTGGTCGGCTTCCAAGTACGGCATGATTCAGTTGCCAAAACTATATACACGGTGGTGCGTATCCCTGATTAATATAAACGTCGGCTGTTCTATTTGTAACTTGCATCATGCACGTGGATGCACTTGGCGCGAGAAATTGGCCAGGCTCGTAATTAACGTGACCCGAGACCCGATTACTTTCCACGACGTGACGCGGTTTCCGCTCTTGGAAAATAAAAACTGTATGCCTTCGAGAACCGGGAAATTTCATTAAGTCACGTGAACGTCGTGTCCTATGGATACTTCGTGGACGAATGGCCCAAGGAGCTGGAGGAACTGCTGGGAAATTTACTTTTTTAACACGTTCCTTTTCGTCTCGTGGACAGTTGATAGTTCTTGCTTTTATTTTATTTTATTTTATTTTATTTTATTTTTGTTTAGTTTATCTTGTTTTATTCCAATTTAGTTTGCTTTATTAATGTAAACATGAGCCTATAAATATGATGACATTATACCTAGTTACTTATATAGTATCGTATTAATTTGTCTAGTTACTTATATAATACAAGTTTGTCCTTAGAAATTATCTAAGTGAGTAAAGTATAAATGAGTTAAGTGATTATCTATAAATAATTCCAGTTTTGAGAATTTTTTTATCTCTTTCTGTCAAGTTTCCTATTTCTCTTCTGCATTTAGCTTATCGTGACGATTTGTATCGTTTTATAAATTCAACCCCCGAAAACACTGTATTATTTGTATGATTCTTAACACGTGTAATAATCTACGTATGTTGTCCTTCGAAATGAAAAGGAAATGACTATTTCTAATTTATGGGAGTAAATCGTTTCTTTTTTACTGCGCTAAAGTAAACCGTGTAATACGTGCGTTAGACCAACTATCGCCAACTGGTGATTAGTATGGTTGCCGGTAAAAATAAACGTTTCATTGATAGTAGTAGCAATGACATAGATTCGTTATGTCATTGTGAAATATGAAATTATGATGTCGTACAAAAATTTATGCAATTTTGTACAACGTGAATCTATGTCAGTCATTGGTCGTGAATTTATTTCTTGCTCGATAATGTTAATAATATGTATCCGTTTTATTAAAATCATATACAAAATTTGCAAGTCAAATGATAAAATAGAAGTAGGACAAGAAGAGGAAGAAAGAAACCGACTCTATATAAGAGTCGACATGAAGTCGTAGGAACAAGGGTAATAATATCAAGATAAAATTTACGTAACCGTTAAGTAATTAACTCTAATTAACCTCAGGAGGATAGCCTTTGCTATACCGTTTAATGGGAGTAGAGGTAAAAGAGGATCAAAGCATCACGAATTCAACGTAAGTGCCATTTTTCACTAATTAAACGCATTAATACACTCTTCCAATTTCGATAGAAATTTCTGCCAAATCGCTAATTGGCTCCTCTCCGCGAATTGTGATATAACAATCGAAAAATGATCGTCGTTAAATAATTTTTAATATTCCATAAAATTTCTCTTTACGCGAATATTTCTATCAACGATTGATCCGTTACCATTCCTTAAGGAAGTCATTCTCTTATTGTTTTTATCAGTATAGAAATTTACTTATCATGACAAATATTTGTACACCTCGAGTAGAAAAATGGCTGATTTTTCGAACCATTAGCAGGGAATAATTAAAAATTGTAAAAGAAACGAAGAATGTAAAACGAGGTTTGAAATTAAATCTGGTCTTGCTTTAAATTATTAACATAATACTGAATTTTATTTATATAGATATTTATTTATACATGTCTACCTGCATTGTTTTATTACGTCTCTTTAAACATCATCGCCATTATTGTGAAAAGAAAATTACGGCTAAAATGTCGCGAATAAATTAAAATAATCCATTGTTTTAGTGCTACATAAAGTAACATCGAATCTAAGAGTTTGTTCACACCTAATCGGAATTTTTATAAATACTGTCTTTGTAATACAGGCACGATAGTTTCGCTCTATTCAGCAAACTCAACGTAATCTTCTGCCATTTTGGCGGTTTTAGCCGATCGTCGAGGTTCATCTCGATTGTAATTGGTCAACTTTCGATATTCAGAGGGTCTTGCATCAAATTTTTAAGGATGGAATTTCAGTATTTTCGAAACTAATCGTTTTAAAGACGAGCAGCTTCATTTATGAATTAGTATATCAAATATAAGGAAGAATTCAGAGAAATTATAATATTCTTTTTAAAAAATAAGAACAAGAATAATTCGACTACTCTATATATTACGGGAGTAATATCAGGAATGAAAGATGGCGCGTTATAATGGACGATATAAATAGACCCACGTTGAATCTCAATTGTACGTAGTTCAAAGTTTCATTAAAATTTGTCTACACGTTTTGTCCATAAGGAAACTCGGCTCGATACATGTACTTACGTAAGTACCTACCATTAATTTTCCTGATGAACATTCCCAGAGTACCTCTGAATTAATGGCCATGTTTTCCCCTAGTGAAACCAGTAACTACTTTCTCACCAGAAAACTTTTCACCGGTCTTGGACGAAATAAATGAAACTTTCCGAAATTCCCAATATTTCGAGCAATTTCTCGTCGGCCAAATTCCCAAATTTTTCAGTGAAATGAATAAAAATTGACGAATCAAACGCGAGTTTTTAATCTTTTTTCGGTGTAACTGGAATTTGAATATTGTCAGGGGGAATTTAAATGTCGCTTCTATTTTAATTCGTTTTACGAGGACATCAGGTGCTCTTATCGCTGCACCTCAAATTGTTTGAAGCATATTGTATCGAGTACAAGGTTCGATTAATTATTCACCAAGTATGATAACAATAACGCCGACGAACGCCTAATTTAAATTCCATTGCTGATTTATTACGCGGCAGCAATTAAATTATTCCATAATGATTACACTGACACCTCGGTTTGTTGCATTTACACGAGTAATATGCACGTGGTTCGCTTAATTCGAGCCTATGCAATGGAATAACGAAACGCTTGTTACGATACTACAAACGAGCAGCGCGAGAGAAAAATTAGCAAGGGTGGGACATTTTTCAAATTAATAGGGCGCATTACATTCCACCGAGTTGTTTGAAGGTAACACGACGTTAACTGAGAGAACAACATAAATATAAGATACTAACCCGGAGAATTACGTATATATTGGATTGGCAAGAAAGTAATTTCGGTTTGCATCAGTAAATAATGTTATGCTTGTTTAATTATTCTTTTGACAATGTTAGAATTTTTTTCTTTTGACATGTGGTAGTCGATACCTTTACGTTGCTATTTCGTGAAATTCCGTGTAATTTCGTTTATAACTGTCAGTTCACGGTCAGTCTTAACATGGAGTGCAAAAATAAGCATTTTCGACACATTTTACTTTTTTATTTTCATAAAGGCAAGAATGCGACTGAGGCTCGCAAAGAGATACGAGAAGTTTATGGTGTTGATTGTTTAACAGAACGCACGTTCAGAATTAGTTTAAAAAATTTCGTTCTGAAGATTTTTCACTGAAAGATACCCACAACGTTCTGATCGACCTTCTGAGATTTACGCACTTGGTTAAGTTTTCTGCAGATAAGGACCAGAAATTCTATGACCGCGGGATCATGAAGTTAGCAGAAAGATGGCAAAAGGTCATCGAATAGAATGGAAGATATTTGACCGATTAAAGTTCATTTACTGTATAGAAAAAATTGAGTTTTATTTCTCACTAAAAAACCGAAAGTACTTTCTTTCCAACGCAATAATTTAACGAAGGAAATGAAAAATGTAATACAAACAAGGATAACGAAAATCTTCCGGGTGAACGAGGAAGGCTAACAATGGCACTAACCTTTGTCACGTTTGGCCAACTATGTTTCGATAAAATTTAATAAATGTTAATGGACCCACAGGATAAAACAAAATTGCATGGTGGAGTCTGTCCACTATGCAGAGTTTATTACAGGAGATAGCATGGATAATATACATATAATTAACGCGAAATAAATATAGATTCAATGTTCGATAATTAGCTTCATTAAGACTTATCGTGCAAAGTATGCGACTGTGTTTTTCCTTGAAAGTAGTCGAGTTGCAATTCGTCATCGTTGAGCGAGAATTCGAACATGTTCATTAATGACTATCTGTTTTAGGGTTATCAAGTTGGTTCTTAATTAATCGCTATCATTATTATTTTCATTTTTGTACTACACGTTTACCTCGTGATAGCAGACAACTGTATCTGGAGTTTTATTAATTACTTTTGACTTGCTTTAATTACTTTGCACTTTATATTTGCACACACGTGCACTAAATTTCGCCCGACATTTTTCGGCCCGATGTATGGTCGTGAAGTTTGACATAGCTTGTCATGCGAATCGCATTTTCCGCGGATACAACGTGACAGTACATACAATATGTATATTCTGTACAATGTGCTTTTGCGAGAACCTCAATAAATGATAAATAAATAAAGCTTGTCACGAAGTGATACGTTTAGAGTCTTATGAATTTTGTTAATTTTCTTTTAAGACGAATAAAAGAGATTTCAAGAATATTTAGGGATACGTATAAAATGTATATGATAGGAATTCGAATCGTCGAATTTTTAAAATATTAGATTTTAGAATCTTCCAATCTTCGAATTTTTTAATTTTGAAATGTTCGAGTTTTGGAACTTCTAAATTTTAAAATATTCGGACTATTAAATTTTAGAATTTTCAGATCTTCGAATGTCCGAATCTCCAAATTAAAAAGTTTCCAAGTATTAATCAAATTCTCGAATTTCTGAACTTTCGAACAGTTCGAATTCTTAACTCTGCAAGAATTTAAAGATGAGAAGAAAATTTGAGAATGAATACTAATGAATTTTGGAATTCCTAAATATTCAATTTTAGAATTTTCAGATCTTCGAATCTCCGAATTTCCAAATTAAAAAGTTTCCAAGTATTAATAAAATTCTCGAATTTCTGAAATTTCGTACAGTTCGAATTCTTAGCTCTGCAGGAATTTAAAGATGAGAAGAAAATTTGAGAGTGAAAACTAAAACGTTTTTGAGTGGTACTCCATCGAATAGTGATTGAAACGACTGTTCGTTACAGCTGGGAATAGAGGAAAGAGAGCATGAAGTACCAAAAAATACTGTTGTCTCTAGTACTGGCTGTGTTGGTACATACAGATGTTGCCTACAGAATACTCTGTATCTATCCATACCAAGGGAAGAGCCACTTTCAAATGTTCGGGACCCTGTCCAGGGCCCTTGCAAAAAGGGGGCACAAAGTTGACGTGATCAGCCATTTTCCAACAGAGAAACCGCTAGCTAATTACACAGACATCATTAACTTAAGTGGCAAGGGAATTTACTCTGCCATAAGTGTCGAGGAGTGGCGAAAGATGCAGCTACAGGTGACATATTTCATAGCCACAATGTTCGGTAATTCTATATGTGATCTATTGTTCCGAGAAGAAATGCAGAATTTTATCAAAAACCCACCTAACGACCCACCGTACGATCTCGTAATTGCTCAGGTAAATATAATTAACGCTATGAACATTAATCTCCTTCGTAAAAAGTTCCCCGTTTTTAACAATATTTCAGTATCCAACTACAAATTAGGGTACCGGTAAAAAGCGTCGTGCAGAAATGTCCTCGCACTCGGATCATTGCAGTGCTCCAAAATAAAATGGAATTAACTTTGTGCAATGTCTAGAGACGATTCTGATTTCCTAGAATGTAACGTTGTAACTAAATAATTATTTCAAATATGCCAGTATTAACGAATAACTCGAACTTCTTATGTTGTCATAACACCGAAGTGCCATTTTGCGTGATCGAGAAAGGAATTGGAAAACGACTCTTTAAATATAATAGAATATAATTTTAATCCGATGAAACTCACATGACGATCAAAGAGAAAATGCAAAAATTCGTATAAATACGAAACTTATTTCGATTCTAAAAGAGTTACCAAAATTCTAAAGAATTCATGTTCCTTTCAGTACTTCGGCTCGCCGTGTTACTTAGGATTCGGCAATCTACTGAATGTACCAGTGGTCATCGTTACATCGTTCCTAGAATTTCCATTTATCAACACCTTTATGGGGAATACTCAAAACGACGCTTTCTTTTCGGGTTTCTTCAACGAAAATCCCTCGATAGAAACGTTCTTCGATCGTTTGTGGAATGCCTACACGAATTACCACGCAGTAATAGTCTTTCAACATTACTCGGCGGTTCAAACCGATATAATGAGGAAGGCCATGGCTTTGCCTCATATGCCCGATGTCAGAGCGCTGGAGAGGCAAGTGGCATTGGCCCTGGTGAACACGCACTACAGCTATTACGGTGTCAAACCCATTACACCGGCTATGATCGAAGTCGGAGGGCTGCACGTGGTTGAAGAAGCGCCGAAATTGAGTCCGGTAGAAAATTTTCTGCGATTTTTCGAATTTCCTAAAATTCGTCCAATTTTTTAACAATTTCCAGAATTTCCTGGCATTCCACTGCGAGCATTCCGTTCTAGCTGATTTTTCACGACTGATCTCCCAATTTGTTTTCGACAGGATTTCCCAAAGTTCCTCCCGAAATTTGATCTCGAGGATTTCTTTCATTTCTCCTTGTTAGATCCTTAGATCCTTATTAGATCCTTAGATGTTTATTAGATCTCGAGCAAGATCTAACTCACCGTTTCGTGGATGTAGGAAATCAAGAAGTGGTTGGACTCAGCGGATCACGGATTAGTATACTTCTCGTTAGGCACGATATTGAACATCGAAAAGTTCCCTGAAGAGACGGTGCTGAAATTGTATAGGTCGTTAGCGAAAATTTCGCCGATAAAGGTCCTGATGAAGAGCACCAACGCGTCGGATTTACCAGCTGGTCTACCTAGCAACGTGCTCACAGCGTCTTGGGTTTCGCAGTTTTCTGTGCTGAGTAGGTGAAGCTGACTTTTTGACAAATTTTATTCTCATTGTCGATCTTATTAATTAGTATTCACCGATTTCATTCTCGTTCTCTATTCTCGTTGCTGTATTCCAATCTTTTGACAGTCTTCCTGTGCTTTTTGATAAGCATATATCTTCGCTAAACTTACTTTCGCTCCAAGATTCCACGATTACTTCTAATACGTCAAAAATTAATTCAAAAATTTGTGATCCATTGTGCTATATTTTTTAGAAGGAAACTTCTTGGTGTATTTCTAAAAAGTAGACTTGTCTGTCAAAGCAGACTTGTCTGTCAAAGTAGACTTGCCTGTCAAAGCAGATTTGTCTGTAAAGGTAGACTTGTCTGTCAAAGCAGACTTGTCTGTCAAAGTAGACTTGTCTGTCAAAGCAGACTGCATGTAAGCAGATTGGATTCAGAGCGAGATAGGGATTCTGAGGTTAGAGAGGTCAGGTTAGACAGAATTCGCGTGTAATTTGCGGTGGAAAGTAGGCAAAATTAATGCATCTTCGTATTTCTCACAGAACATAAGAATACTAGAGTATTCGTGACTCACGGTGGCCTCATGGGAACCCAGGAAGCTATCTACTGTGGGGTTCCTATGATAGGGATACCTGTGTTCGCGGATCAAGTGAAGAACATCAAGACCTTGGAGCACAAGAATGTTGCGGTTCTGCTAGATAGCCTGAACATCACTGAACAGGGCATGGACTCCGCGTTGAATAAGCTCTTGCACGACCCCAAGTACAGGTGATATTTCTCAGATTATCGGAAACTAGAATAAACGAAAACCAGTCTAACTGGCTGGGTAGTCCTAAGCCACCTCTCAAAAGTTTCAAGTTCCAGAAAGCTAGTAGAAGCTGAAAAGAAACTTTCGAAACCCAAGAGGGTGCACGAAGTAAGGGTTTGCGTTTCCATTTCAGGGAATCCGCGAAGAGAATGTCAAGGTTGTTCAGAGATCGACCAATGAGTGCCGTGGATACAGCGATCTATTGGATCGAATACGTGGTCAGAAACGGACCGGACAGCTTGAGATCATCGGCGACGGAGTTGCCTTGGTGGAAAATAACCCTAATCGACGTATTCGCCTTCTTGGCCGTGTGTTTCGCCCTATTAATTTATTCGTTATGGCTCCTTCTGAAACTTCTGTCAAGGAATCTTTATCGCAGAAGCCTTGTCCCGTTAGAAAAGAAATTAAAATGAGACCAATGGGTAATTCATTAAAGAAAATCGTTCAATTCATTCTCTAATTCACCTATTCACCCGGTATCTCGACCTCTTCTTCATTCCACGCTTCTCCTGTGCTAGTATATACATTAAAATGAACGAACTGCAAGTAACACGTATACTTTCGTACTTTTGCGCACTAAATTCTTATTCTGCGCGTTTAGAATAAAAAATACGAATTCTCGATGAATCGAGGCGATTAAAAATGGGATGGGAAAATGGTCTGGAGAAAATCTGGATTAATGAAAAATGGCAAGAAAGGAGCAAGTAGCTACAGAGTCCTCGACCTGTGCACTTTGCGCAGAGATACGAATTCTCCATAAATCTAAGTCGGTGAAGAAACGAAAAATCGTGAAGATCCATAAAGAGCCAGAATGATAAGGGTCTGGCGAAGAAGATCCCGATTAATGGAGACTGGCAAAGAGGCAAGCACAGGATCCTCGCGATAAAGCCACTTTCAACTCGATTAAACGAACCACCGGGAGTTCGATCAGGCGTAATTAAACGTAGACAGGGCCACGTTTAATCGCATTAAAATTGCGTAAACATTGGACAAGTTTGCCGAGAAGTTGGGTGAGTTCCCAAGCCACTCGCAAGGGCTTATTCATCCCCTATCCTTGTACCTTTCGCATAAAATGGAACTGCAGCCACAGGCCCTGGCAACGTTTTCACCGTGGCGACCGACTGAAAGGATAATTTCCACGAAAGTTGCACTGATGTCAAGCAAATTGCTTTTAGTCTGAAAACACGACTGGTTACGGAACAGGGAAATCTCGCGAAATTTTGGTACTTTTGTCGAATGATATTTGTCAGGTTGAGCTCAACGAGTCGTAAAATGGAGATGGTCTAAAGGACCCTCTATGCGGAAAGTTAGCGCGCTATAGCTCGTCGCAGATAACGAATGCGACCATGACTGTGGTCGTTCTGGAAAATGTAAACAAAGAAAAATGTGCACTTACAAAGGAAGATACTCAAACGCTTAAATTTCCTACGTTTAACGAGTAAAATGTCCACAGTAACACTAGAACTACCGAGCTTTAATGGGCACCTAACTATAACGTACAGGGATTATAGTAATTTCAGCGATACGATGAAAATGAGTGAATATATTGTAGGATGGCGAATACTGGTTTTGAGACACCGAAAATTGACGAAAAAACAAGAACACGATAACGCAAACTCAAAACTCGTAAACTAATTTAACTTTGGGAAAGAACACCAAGATAACGAAAACACACAAAGACACACTCTTTTAAAACTCTTTTTCCAACACCAAGCGACTCACGCTTGTATTGGTCACAACCGATTTCTAAGGACTCTGTTTTGGTTGTCAAGGACCACGCTTTTATGCTTTCCTTAACCTACGCTTCACCTCCCGGGGAGTCTCGCAATTTAATTTTGTTACATGGAATAACTTTTCGATTTGCTTCTAGAAGATATCGATCGGTTTACAATTTATTTTTGTTAGCAATAGCCGATTCGCGATTTCCATTGGTATCCTACAATATTGATTACAGTTCCTTCTTAATATGAATCGATACCAATTTTATTCTTAAAGCAGGTGTACGTGTTCGGTGATTGCAGAAAGGAAAATTCTGGGACCAGTCATTTTCACTGGGTTGATAGTTCTAATGTTAAAACACAGTTTTTGGCAGTTTTTAGAAGTTTTTGAAGCTGTGTATAGGATGAAGAGGATTTAGCGAGATCACTTAGAGAAATAAATATGTTTAATAAATGTAAGTCTTATAAATGAATAAGATAAATTGTACCGATACTTTAATAGCTTGTAGTAACAATTTATACCACACTGAATTGTTACGTTGTTACGTAAAATCGACTCTGATCAGAAGTACGTATTTCATATCGCGAAATGACAATCTTCGTGACAAATTGAACGTAAATAAAGAAATTGATTCGGAACTATATTTACATCAACTGAGATTTAATAACACGAAATTATTATTAATGTCAACAGAGGTTAATTCAGCAACGAGGATGTATAAATATTCCTTGTCATAGTAAATGAATCATAGTAGAAAGAAACTTTAAACAATAATGATAAAAGTAGATTTTAAACCGAAAGAATAATGAAAGGTTATTACAGAGCATGTCGATAAGATATATTTTACTCTTTTGGGTAAGTATTATACATATATATAAACTCTCAAGATTATGTCAATAATTTTATTCGGTAACGTAGTCTCAAGGAAGAAATCCTCTGCAGCGGACACACTCTGGTGATAGGAAAATTTTTCGTTACAGGGAAATGGTAATTCGAAGACATTCTGCCATAAAGTCCACGATATCTTTAAAACGTAAAATATATTTTAAAAAAATAAGAAATCATATGCAAATTAAAACGTAGAATTACTTTACTTCGATGTGCCACGCATCGTTGGGTAATTGTAAATTTGATATATTAATTAACATCCATCTTTAGAATCTGATTAAATGGCGACTGAGCGACGCCTTTCAAGTGCAAAGGCTTGAAACTTAATCGACGTCTACGAGTTTTTAATAACCAACTTTGTTCTCGTCACCTGTTCGCTATCGACTCCCGTTAAAATTGCATCGAGAAAATTGCACGGAAATAGCACGAAAGCGAGAAAGAAATTAAATTGAGACTCCAAACAGTCAGACCTTTCACGTGTCCAAATAAATCAACACGAACTACGTACAATATTTTTTTTCCCGAGAAAAATATCGCTCGAATTATTCCGTTCAACGAACCAAGATATTCCCCCATCTCTCTATTTCTAAACAAAAATTCCTATATCAACGTAACGTCGAAAGTGGCTTTTGTAACATTGACAGTATTTCGCAATGTATGAACGCGTCGATTGAAGTCGTCATAGCGTGATAAATGCGGAAAGCTCGCCATTAAGCTCAGATAGACTGTATCGAATGATATCGAATTGCATCTCTATCTATTGAAAAACTATAACCGCGAAGTGGTAGAATATTACGAGCCAATTTCAACCTTTAAGAACGAGTTCAATAGATAAGAATTACGCTGTTGTCTCGTCGCCAATTAATCTGTGTTACACATCGCGAATGTTACACACGAGTTCTTCGTTGACCATGCAAGACTAAATTGGCTAGTGACGGTTATTGAAAAATATACGCAAATAGAAAGGAATAAAAATAGCAGTGGTATAGAGGCGAATTGGATACAATCCATATCGAGGCATTTTCCTTATTAGCATGCAAATTTATCGACGAGTCAACATACTTCCATAATTTTCTGCATTCGAGCGACGAAACAGTGCTTAGAAAATTATCGTTTAGGGTAGATAACGCGAAATAACAGAAGGAGCAAGACTATTGAGTTCATCAATAATGTTGGAAGAATAGAAATAACGTAAAAAATATTTTCTCGAGCAATTACTATTTTTAAGAATTATTCGGTAATATATATATATAATCTGCTGCTCAGAGAAAGGGGACAAGAACTGAAAAATTAATACAGACGAAGAGAGAGAAAATGGAGTAGAGAAATCTAGTTTGTTACATCTCTTGCAATTAAAGGGATTGATATTTAATTAAAGAAATACTCGGTTTTCAAATTCGACACTTTCATTACGAGGATATAATACATTTAGGCTGACTCTAATTATTTACCTATGTTAGTCGTCACCTGAACTGTATACATATATATTAATTACTTTATGTTAAACGAACCAACTACTACGAGGTATTTTTGGTACATTCGAAACATCACGGATAAATCGATGTGGCTATGAAAAATTAAAATACCAAGTGCCATTCCCCCAAATAGTCTATTGGTCGTCAAATTATCCACACAATTGAATAACGACCCCTTCCTGGCTTTTGTAGGCGGTTGCCGCGTCACTCGTTAAGTACAACCTCACACGACAGATATTCAAAGTCGATTTTCTCGAAAACGAAGCTTGCAAGGAATCGAAAAATCGTATTGTTCTTGTTCCATTCGTTCCCGCGTGTAGGATCACCTCCCCTCGGTTGTACTGCCATTACTGGGGCACCCTGTATCGATGTAGACATAAGACCCAACTGTCAGTGCTCGATCGGTGCTCAACCAACGTTACACCTCACTCGCGTGACGTAGATCAACGACTGCTCTTGGCTATGTGTCTCAAGTTTAAATATTACGAGACTCCTTACTCGTGTGCAATCTTAACGAATTTTGTCTTACACACGGTACGGTGTAAATAAACCAAAGCGGTGTTTATAAATTCGCGTTTCATACTCGTCAGGCTATTTAAAGAGTCAAGAAAATCTGATACTCGGAACTCGGAAAATGTGCAAGTAACCGAACCATAGTTAAATGATCGCGTCACGATTTTCAGATCGTCAGTTCGTCGAGATCAGCCGAGTCGAATGGTTGACTGATCATTCGTCGACTCGTGTATATCGTGATTAGTGTAACGAAACAGAGGCCCCAGTTCGTGGAGGGATTATCAGAGAAACAACGCGTGCGCCGCTTTCCTTCTACGATTAATGATATCAGGAACTCTTGAAAAATCGTTTTACGTATCTTTAATCACCACTCAAATAGACCATTCGAAAATAGAATTTATATTGGATAGTCTATGGAAGGATAAGCTCGGTCTATTGACACTGTACCGATCTGTCAGTCAAACTGTACGGACCTATTGACGTCTTTTGCGTCAGCGTTGAGCAGTTTACCAGGGATAGACAGACATTTCTCTTCGAACATGACTAAATCGCATCTAGAAAAGTGAAAATATTTTTTCCAGTCGGGGCCCAGTTGATCAAGATTAAATTGGATGCTGTTCTCCGGTGAAGTGCGGGCCATCGTCCACGCGAGTTGATCTCGTAACAAGTCTATGTCGATTTCAACATCGAATTAATGCGTAATCTTCATCTCGTCGATTTCTTGGTATTTCGAAGGCAATTGCAAAATGAGATTGTTACCTGTGGTGGTGTTTTGCGCGGTATTGTCGGTATGTTACGGATACCGGATATTAGGGGTATTTCCTTTCAATGGGAAGAGCCATTTCGTAATGTTCGAGCGGCTGATGAAGGTTTTGGCGAAGAGGGGTCACCAAGTTGACGTGATCAGCACGTTTCCCTTAAAGGAACCGTATCCTAATTATACCGACCTGATCGTGCTTCCGACAGCGAGGGATTTCATGAACAATTTGACCTACGAAGAAGTAATGACGAAATTCAGGACATCGATTCCAGCCGCTGTGGCCACGATGGCAGGGAACGTTGTTTGCGAACATTTGAACCACCCGGAGATTCAGAAATTTATCCGTAATCCGCCTAATGACCCACCTTACGACCTGATAATCATGGAGGTACGATTTATAGCAATTTGCTCGGTATACTCGAAAGCTACGCTATCATGGTATATCTATCATGACATAAAACACCGTTTTTCTAATTAAAGATTTTCTATTTCGCGTTAATTTCCCTTCCCCTACTCTTTGATCACTTTATTCCTCGGATTTTCCTCTAGCACGTGCTTCGGACAATTTGTGCCATTCGTGAACAGAAATTCACTTGACTCGATTAAGGTCATTAGCGATGATAAAATAGCCGAGCTTCTCAAGTATTAAAATTGTCTACGAGTTTACGAGCAATTTTAAGTTCACGAGCATTCGGAATTGGAATTTCGCGGTATTTTTCGAGACGAATTTTTGGCACAGAGACGAGGTTTCTTCGATGAAAAGTTTGACGGAAAGCACTAAAACTCTATCGGAAAGAGGAAGAAATTGTTGAAGATGCTTCTTCGATAGCACCGTCTTACATCGAATTAGAAAAATTAAAGCGTTTAAAGCTACATCGAAATGGACTCTCGCTGGATACTTGGAATATTTACGAAAATGGCGTCGCATTTGGGAATAATGGCGATGTTGCTACTCGTTTTTGCTGTTTGCTTTTTGAAATTGCATGCTTCTTAGAATTCAATCGTCATTTCTTCGCTTTTGCAACCGTTGCTCTCTATAGCTATATTTCAATACCATTCGATAACGCTTAATAATTAGATATACTTGTGTGAGATGGTTTGAAGAAAATATGCAGTACGAAGTTAAATTCGAGTACAATTGCATGACAAAATGGTATAGATGTAAAGGGTGTATTAGAGTATAATTGAAAGTTAAGATAGCAAACAGGAGAGGAATTTCAAAAATTAGATAAAAGAGAATATAAATTGAGAATCGCATGATTGTTATATTTCTTTGAAAATGAACAAGTCACATAATAGTCACTTAATTGTCATGTCACGATTATTACGGAACGTAACACGATTGAAATATAACATTTCTTATCAACAAATGAAGAATCATCTAAATATCATGCTGTAGTTCAATATTTTCCACAAACACAATGACGAAAGATGGAGTTCTAACTTTAAGCTAAATTGTCCTGAAGATAACTATTTCATCGCAATTTCTTATACTAAATCCATATTTTTCGACGACTCTAGGAGCGAATTAACAAAACTTTTTAATTTACAAATAGACGTATTAAACTTTTTATCTTTACATCTTCTTTCTGCTTAGGTATGTGTCGAAATATTTACACGTGGTGTGATATACCAGTGTTGGAAGTATTATGCAAGAGAGTAAAGGTGGTTTGATCGAAATTTATTGAATATACCTTTAATTTAACTTATTATTGCGTTAGAATGGAAATTACCTCTTCTTTGTCTACTCAATCCTCGGTTTAAAGGCAATATTTTTCCTTTACAATCCTACCCCTATACAACCCAGTTATTATTATTACTCATTACTTAGTTATTGCTGTTAGTATTACTCGTCAAAGGTACTCAAGACGTGAAGTTTCCGAAGCAAGCATATTTTCTTTCTCAAAAGATTGAACTGCCTTTAATTTTAAAAGTCTTTAAAGTTAATAATCGTCCAGGGTATATATAAACATTGTTAGAACTTATTTGGAAGCATCGTGTTTATCTTTACAGTAGTTACGAAACGAGTAAAAATAAAATTGAAAAATGGAGGAAGGTACAAAATTAGAACAAAAATGAAAATAGATAAGGAGAAGTAGAATTCTCGAATAAAACTTTTAGACTGTTTTTATTACATTCTGTATCCTTCTTTTGAAAGTGTATGTCAAAAAATGTAGAACAGGTACTACGATTGGGAAGAAAAAATAAATTTTGTGTTACTCCAAAAGTAAGACTAGATATTGAGGGAAAGTACAGCGTATTGACGTTTAATTTATTCCTAATTAGTAATCGCATAAAGCAATGATCCTGTTACATAACACCATAAAAATTCAAAAACCGATTAGTAATTCTGCGATGCAAAACATATTTTGTTATATTTATTTTTCGTCTTTTAAGTCGATGTTGTTTATTGATAATTTTAAATGAATTTCCTCAGAGACGTTGTACGCGTCATTATCACTGATAAATTGCAGTTACATCGCAAACGTATTTAAAAGCTTCTTTACCTCCATACAAAGTGGTTAAAAAGAAAAAAAAAAAGTAAAGAAATAACTAATAAATAATATTTACGATTATAAATGTATTTCCATTCTATGAACTATCGTGACACAAAATATCGGAAAGTTTTAGATGAGTAGCCTGTTTTTACTGTTTATGTAAAGTTTTGCAATAGTTTTTGATAAGAGGAGAAAAAGTAACAGACATTTAGTAATTTCTTTTATATAATCTGTAATTTATATTTCTACTGTTTAAGCGTAATTACAAGTACATTTACACTCAACTGAACGTTACTGTATTTATCTAATGCCAGTATCAGTGACAATAAACACTACATATCGCGAGATACACTTTATGCTTCGTCATTTCTTGATAAACTGAATCAGTGAAGCTGTCGACACACAGCGTAATCTTTAGTCGTGAAAGTACAAATACTCTAATAGTAACTAGTATACAGATTGTATATCATTGTATAGGGTTAGATAACGCGAACTGACGAAAACTATCGAATTAATTAATAATGCCAGAGGGATCCAAATTATGTAAGAAGTATTCCTTAGAGTAGACGAAGGAGACAAGAATTGTAAAATTTAGGAAGATAAAGTGAGAAAGAAGAGGAGCAGAAAAATTTAAAATAAACCTCTACAAATTTCTTAGTCGAATCGCGACTGAACCATGACTGAACTATGGCCGTATCATGACGGAACTTCACTGTTCTGCCTTTGAACGACCTGTTTTGCATTTAGCAATTGTCCTACTATCGATGGATTGATTCGAAAATGTTTTGAACAGTTCTGAATTTAAACTGAATTCAAAGATTTTTCTTTAGCGTCCCATTCATTAAGATTTTGCTCATTAAAATGACTATAGTTATTCATCTACATAATACTCAAACAACATGCATTAGTCACCTAGTATATATTATAGTACATACTAAACTGAGTATATTAGTCAGCCTTGGATTAGGTTACTTTTCATTGATAAAAATCATTGGTCAAAAACACAGATCATTTGTCAAAATATGGCATTAATCAACAATCCTGCTTTAAACTGAATTGCTTACCTGAATCAATTGATATTCCATTATTCTCACAAGTACTTGTTTACGCTATACTATATATCAATATGAAACAGCTAAAAAATATAGACTTGCTATATATTAATTTAAATAGTTGGAATTTATCTATAATTCGCTATATACGACTGTCAATTCCAAATAATCTAAATGACGATAGAATATTTACCATAAATTCTGTCACAAAGAAAGTGTTATAAATACCGTTAAAAATTCCACATTTATTGCAAACATTCGCCCTACCAAACCATTGCACTTGGCAATATTCGTCGATAAGTGGTCTGATCAACATCTCTCTAACTCTGACCATCTATCGCTCCAGTTCCAGCATCTCGGAAAATAAAAAGTTCAATTCTAAGCGAAATTCGCGAGAATAACCTGCATCTTTTTGCAGGTGTTTGGCGCACACTGTTACGCGATACTGGGCGACATCTTGAAGGTGCCAGTAATAGGTGTCAGCACGTGCGTTCTTTATCCATGGATTTCCGATTACATCGCGAACCCGGAAAACCTGGCGTTCGAGCCAACCAACCTCCTCTCCTATCCTCAGAAAATGAACTTCTGGCAGAGGCTGCACAACGTCGTGAACAACATCTACGCGAAATACGAATTCAACTCGATCACCAGCGAACAGACCGCGATGTTGAGGAAGTACGTGAACCCGGATGCACCTGACGTGAGGGAATTAGAGAAAAAAGTATCGATGATATTGGTGAATTCGCATGTGTCGATCAACGGAATTAAAGACTCCAACCCTGCGTTCATCGAAATCGGAGGACTGCACGTGACAGAAGAAGGAGTCAAGTTACCGCCTGTAATTATCGCTTAATTAATTATTTTTCCTTCATTTCTATCGTTACAACTTATCGCTGTATCGTAACGAAATTTTTCCGAGCAAATAGAATGGATTACCTAATACACGCGAGCGATGATAAAAATTAATTGGAGATTCATTCGTAGTTAATTGTCCCACTTAACTATTTGTCCCCGAAGACCTTCGTTTCCATGAAAATAGCAATTTAATACTTTCGAGTCGATGGCATTTCCGACAGTAATATAGAAAGAAATCGCGAGTAAGTCATTGTGCAAAATCATTTTTGATTATAGAGCTAAGCTAAGCTCTATAAGCTAAGAGCCAAGGATTAAAGGAAGAAAAAATCGTGATATGGCGATTGGTTTCAGAGCCTGGAGAAATGGATGAACGAGAGCACGCATGGGTTCATCTACTTCTCGTTTGGATCAATGGTGAAGATCGAATCCTTCCCGGCTGGCCATATCGAGATATTTTACAATGCCATGAAGAAGATAGCACCTGTTCGTGTTCTGATGAAGATAGCGAAATCGGAGGAACTTCCGCCTAACTTGCCCAAGAACGTCCTTACTTTACCGTGGATACCACAGATCAAAGTTCTCAGTAAGTACTTACTAACCGTTGAAGTATATTGCAAACGAGGATAAGATTCGGAACATGCCGAGAGATAAGATTCGGAAAACTTGGTAACTTAGGTCTATCGAGGTTTCGCGAATAATACGAAACTTCGAAAGATCGGGAGAAGATTACGAGGTACCGTTCTAACGAGATATCTGTTTCTTGCAGAGCATCCGAACGTGAAAGCGTTCATCACTCATGGGGGCCTCATGGGTACTCAGGAAGCTATTCACTTTGGTGTGCCTCTGGTCGGTATACCGCTGTTTGCCGATCAGTTTATCAATATCAAGAACTATGTTCGACACAACATTGCGGTAGCACTGCACATTGATACTCTGAATCAGGAGGATCTGGATCACGCCTTGAACGTTGTTCTACACGACCCCAAATACCGGTACCTAGATTTTTGTCTTCGATGAAGGATCATAGTCAGATCAGAGAGCGAATATTTTCATTTCTATAAATTTCACGTTCAACAATTGTAGGAATTTTCTTTATTAGCTCGTATTTCCTACAAAATAACTCTCCTATCTCTTCACACATTGACCTAACAACTACTCTGACCAACGACTACTTAATAACCATTTTCGCAACTGACTTGTAACTCCTTAGTAACTGACTCTGTTCTTCAGAACAGGCCCCTTTACAGCCCATCCAGAGGACAAGCGCCTCCCCGAAGGAGCAGAAACTCCCTCGACGCGAAGGTTAGAGCTAAAAGAGACCCCTCCCTCCGAGTTAGCCCCTTCAAAGGGCCGCCTACGCGGGGACTCTTCCCGGGAGATGAGCGCGGTCGCGTCACCCTCGGTTTATGTCGGGGTAAGCCGAGGTTACGCGAAGCCACCTCACGTGATCTGGCCCCAACCTCCTATGGTCTATCTGGTAGCCAGATACTAACGACTCCTAACCCTAATAGGAGCTAGAATAACCTAAGATACTCTAGACCTGAGTTCCAGGCGAGGACACGCTACCCTAATAAACGAATGTCCCTCATTTACCATTTCTACACAATTTCGTTCTGTTTCTTTTGTCCTAAAAAGAGAAATGGGATATGGACTTTCGCGGATCATCGAAAAGATACTGATCAACCGTGCATAATTTCACGCGTATTTTCATTTCAGAAACGCAGCACGGAAATTGTCGAGAAGGTTCCTGGATCGACCATTAAGCGCAGAGGAGACCGCGGTTTATTGGGTCGAATACATTGCAAGACACGGTGCAAATGTCCTCAGATCGCCAGCGATGGACTTAACATGGTGGCAATTGTATTTGGTGGATGTTTACGTATTTCTCCTAGTGGCGGCGCTCGCGGTGACTTATCTTATAGCGACTTTGGTGCAATTTGTGTTCTACGTAGCTTACACAGGTTCCACTGTTCCGCGCAAGAAGAAGGTTTCATAACTACTTTCTTTCCCCTACTTTATGTTGAGTTGATGATGTGAAATGTCGATTCGCTTCTCCTCGATTTTATCGCTGGATCCACTTTTATCGAAGTAAAGGTAAATTAAACAAACGACGTATCGACGAGTAACGTTCATTGTAACGACAATTATGTCCTAGATTAACGAATTATGTATTTTTAATTTATATTTAATTGCACTTAATGTTTATCCGTTTAAAAATTAAAATCAATTCTCGCGTTTTGTTATTAGAAGCGTGCAAGTACAATGTGACGTATCAGATACACTTTCACCTCTGACAGACATCATGTCAAATACGTTTTTGCGTTTCAGTATTTCCGTGTTATGGCCGAGTACGCTCGAAAAATCAACAACAACACGCAACGTTGAAAATAAACATTTTTATCGATGGTGCGCGTCCTTTCCTGCATTTCTGCTCGCAGAAATTCGCAATTTGCACATCGTTGGTCAATAAAAATAATGTACTATGATGTTGAACCTCCTTATTTGTTAATAAACAATTTTATCTGTTCTCTGTAGTATATATATGTAAATATATTTTGATTTACCGTACGAGGATTATCATATTCTCGTAATAATTTAGAATTTTTGTTCCATCGAGTGAAGAACATTATAAGAATATTATAAAACATTACGAGCACAAAAATTGCTATCTTTATCGGACAACAATTGTCCTTGATACCAAGAAACAAGAAATTTCTTCTATCTTTCATGACTAGTGTAAGATTCTTGTTTACAAGGCAACAACCGCACATTGGTTACTGTTTACCAATATCTTCCAGATACCGCACGATAATTTACAAGGAAAATAGCAGATAATTCGAGATTGAATTACTATCAGCAAGTAGAATAACGTTGATACAGTTAAAGGAAATTAAAACGATACACATTCAAGCCTTTTATTAATTTCACAAGGTATCTCACAATTACTCGGACGAAGAGTATAAAATCCCATGAATGTTTCAAAAATACCGAAAAAAAGTAAACAAATAACACGATCCATATGCGACGATCACCGTTACCATGGTTCAATTAAAACGCGTATCAAATTTCGTTCCACCGAATCGATTCCAAATTCCAATCACTCTCTGCACCTAATTTCGCTAATTGCGAGAACGAGATCGATTCTAACACGTGGTTGTCACTGACATCCGTCGCGAACACGCGTATCCAGGAAAATTGCTCGATAATCGAGTAAACTACTCACGGAGGAAATAAAACGCGAGCAGCCCGGAAACCTCCAATAGGACATCCGCGAGAGTTAGTTACCGCCATAAATTCTCACGCCTGAAGCCACAAATCGCGTTTGGATTTAGGTCCTTCAGCGCGATCGAGTCGACGTGGAACCCGTGGCGCGTCCCACAGCCACGTCGATCCATCGATCGGATCGACGAACAACTCGAAGTGGAATATAGAAATGGAGGGGCAACATGGCTCGCGAATCTTTTGGGAAGAAGACTCGAGACGGCTGATCCGTGAGACGTGGAACGATAGAACCGAAGTGTGCCATTTTTCCAATAGAAGTTCCTCGATCGATCGAAAATTTGTCTATTATATACACGGGAGTGGAAACAACGGAGAATATTCGAAGCATGGAATAAAGGATAAGAAAGGATAGATGAATTTTTCGTTAGTCGGGTATTTTAAATAGGCTTGGGGTAGCTAGATTTACGGAACCCGTCAATTTGACGGAAGGATTGATCCAATTATACGATAGTAACAGATTTAGTTAACTTATATTAAGACTGTTAATATAATATATAATTGTTTTCAAATTAAACTAATCGTTAAAAAGAAAATGGCACGTGGTTTCCTTTACCTGTCAATTTGACAGGTGTCCTTAGAAATAGGTATACAGATAGCGTCCGTAAACCTAGTGTTAAACTAGGCTAGGGATAGCCTTAAACTAGGCCAGGGTAGTTTAAATTTCGCAGTATTTTCGGAATGTCTACGATATTCTTGCTATATGAAAATCAGATTCGGAAAATGATGACCTAGTTGAGCTAACTACGTTGCATTAAGTAGACTTCGCTGATGATTAAACGTAACTGTTGGGTAGATGGAGGCTATCTAGTTGATAGGTAGATCGTGACGAATACGGGATTTGGATATACAGTGTCTAATTATTTTCGTCTTATTTATAAGAAGATTAGGTTAGCTTCTGTATTGTAGTAAACATTATCTAGAGGAATTCTTAAAGTCTACAAGGAAAATAAGAAATGAATGGGTAAATCACGAGTCAGAGTTTGATACGTGACCTGATTAATCATTTCCAAAGAAAGTAAGTGTGATAACGTGGTTTAACCGGTAGAATTAATCAGATTAATTAATTATTAAATCTGTCATTGAGACATATTAAGGATTTATGTGAATCTATTAAATCTATCTAGGAACTCGAAGTCCATTGAAGAACCTTTTAGTCTAAAATAAAAATTCGATATCAGCAAATAAGGTGATAGCAGGAACATTCATTTGGTCGATACAAAATTATAGAAGTATCTGCGATTGGAGGTGGATATTTTATAAATCTACAAAAATGTCAAAGATATCTTATCAGATATTTTGAAAAATATAACTATATCTTTGTCATCTATATCGAATTTATAAACGGTTAAAAAGAGTCCACTTGTGATTGATTGTAGACGAATCAGATTTTGCAAAACTCTTCGACTGAAATGATCTTTCCTTGTACAGAAGTTCTGTCTCACGATGACAATTGGTAAACTGGTTGCACCAATGCGTGAAGTATAAGCCACGAGTAAAGATTTAATAATGCCTAATAACGCGGCACTCTTTACCAACTGTAAATATACCAATAAATCTGCGAAGCCATGACATTTTGAAAGCACAAAAATTAAATCTAGTAGATTGGAGTAACCGATACTTCCTGTCGGTTATTACACAAAGGATAAGGTACACAAAGTGATACAAGACACGTTACGTGCCACATCACGGCTTAATGACAGACAGTGCCAAAGCAAAATATAAAAGTAGGTTGCTTTCACGAGTAAACAGAGTATGAAGTACGAGTGACAGACTCGTACAGGAGTAACTATTATGAGAAGAAATACTTAATTTCATCGAGCGAACATCGTGTTGACATGTCAGCATGATAAATAAACGTCGAACAGATATGGTATCTAATCATAGATACACCAGATAATCTACGAGAAACACGTCTGTTATTTTCAATATCAGAACTAGAAATTGAATCACATAGTTAGATCTGGTGCGAAAAATAAGAAATCAAAATTTTCCTTGCGATAAATCGACTTTTATAATATTTATCTTATTTTTATTATAACATTTTCAATCGATACGTTTATTTATTTTTAATTTATATATGCGGACGTACACGTGTATATGGGGGAAAATGTAAATTGATAATTATTAAGAAACGAGTTTTAATTTAAAATTAAAACCGAAAATATGTATTTATAAAATTGCGTTTCTACGTGTTTCTTCAGATTCTTTGCGCCTTATTGATGTTCGCAGAGAATTGACTACAGATTTCGGACACCATGGGATACAGGAAGACCTTGGTTTACAGAGAAGGAACCGGTTTATGGTAGTCGATAATCTCCCGAATTCATTCTCTTCAAATATTCGTGCCTCGTCCTTTTATTTTCAGCCGTATACAAATTTAATCTATTAGCAGACTCGACATTTCGCACATCGTTCTAGGTTACGTAAAATCTGGTATTTCTTCTGTTCCACAACTAAACGATACAAATATTTCGCCTCGTAGATTCCTCGAATAAAATAACGAACCGTTTTCATACTCTTAATAAGTCGACTTTGTGCAACTCATGGTATCTAATTAGCACTCTTTATCTTTACAAGTTTATATCTTTCACGCAATCGGAGCAATCTGTCGTATCCAATTTTAATTCTATCTGCTTAAGCAAACTCACTCATCTGTAGCCAAATATTACGTACGCGCTTATCATAATATTAATTTCCAAATACAACGGTAAAATAATTTTTCCTTCGAATTTTATACAGATATAGCGAATAAAAGATAAACAATACCCGTGAACTTTGTACATTTAGAAAATGATAATAAATATCCTAATACTATATACCATATCTTCCACGGGTTATAAATTTTGACATAATTTTTCCACAATTGAAGCTCAAATTTGATGAGTTAGTCATCCGTACGATATCTTACTTGTCACATCGTAAAACAGCGTAATGAGAAAATAAATAGTAAGAAATCGATCCTAACGTATATTCCCTATATTTTATAAGAAAAGTAACATGGAATGCAGAATTTTCAATTTTTCAAAAGTGTAAAAAACGGTATTTTACGTTACAGTAGGTTTGATATTAAGTCCAATTCTAAATGGTTACACAGAAAATTATAATCCAAAAAAAAAATTTAGGACCTCTTATGTCCATCCTGTTCGAACGCTCCTGCCTTTCCACTTCACAAATAGAATTCGTGCCCTCGAATATCTCGAGAAACAGATTCACACATCAGTCTTCCTCTGTCTTCCACGGACACCACAGCCGGAGTGTAGCTTTGCATCATCCGTTCGTTCATAATTTTCCCGGACAAGGATAAATGACGTGTGATCTACGCGCATTGCACCATAAAACAGGATTTTAACGATAAAGTGAACATCATCGAGGAAAAAGATTCGCCAGTTGATAGTACGTTGACCTCCGTCATACGTGACTTTGTCCAAAGAGTTGCACAATCAGCTCTACCAATTCATCATTTGTTCGTGAAATTATTTTAAATCACAGTAGCCGTGATAATTGATCGTTCACATCTACGTCGATTCAGTGTCCCATTCGTGAAAAGTGATTTTAATAAACGATTGATCCTTCGAGACCTTGTCCGACGATTCGAGTCGGTGATCCATATTCCAGCAACCTCATTAATATCTTCATACTTGTATAACACGTTATAGCAAGATGTTAATTGATCGCTAGTGTTTATTAATCGAGAAATAAATAGTCTAGCCAACTGAAGGAAGCATGTAAATATTTGCAATTCCAATAGAAACATATACATAATTCCATTTCATGTCATAACACGGTATTCATCGCTGGATCTACTAAAGGGTCCTCGAAGCATCTCTGTTATTGATCACGTTCTTACGAATAACTTCCACATCCCATAACTGGAACAGTTGAGACAGGTAGTTCAGTCATTCCAGACTGATGCAATACCCCGACAAGTCGCCTGCAGAGATACCTGAATTCGTGAACACGTCACGATTTCATCACTCTCGTGAGTGCTGATTGATCGTAAAGCAAATCGGAGAAAAGCACAACGCCACGCGTTATCCCACTTCGACCATCGCCTCATCTAATCCCATAAACATACGCGATTCGACCCTGGTAGCACAGTAGCACCTCGCACTCCATTCGGAGCAGTGTCAAACGCCGAACAAGGCATGGCTTGATAACTCTCTCTCGTGAGAACAAGTGTACTTTCGTTCACCTCTTTCTTCGACTTTATTTTTCCTTTCTCTTTTCCTTTGGGACTGACATCACCCGAGCGAAGAGATATTTAAGAGGCTTCCCTCGAATTTTCGGCAGATACGAAATCTCTCGATCGGGAGACTAACGCGTGTGAAATCTCGGGGAATCGTCAAGATTAAAGGCTCAGTTTATAGTTAAAGAGTTGTAAAAATTCGACGGGATGAAACTCCTGTTGTCGATTCTTTTGGCGTTATCGGTATGTGGCTGGTGCGACGGCTTGCGAATTCTTGGCTTATTTCCGCTAAATGGAAAGAGTCACTGGGTCATGGCGGAACGACTGATGGTGAGCTTGGCGGAACGGGGCCACGAAGTGGACGTCGTTACTCATTTTCCTCTGAAGAATCCGCCGCTGAATTACAATCAAATCTCTCTGGAAGGGAGCTTGCCTTCGGTGGTAAACAATTTAAACGCGAGCAACGTGACGAGCATAAAAAGCAACGACCTGAAACTTCTGACGTATATGGCCGGTGACCAGATCTGTCAACTAATGGGCCATCCGAAATTGCAAAGCTTGATAAAGAATTCACCTAAGAAGCAGTACGATGTCATCGTACTCGAGGTAGGTCCCAAAGATTTAAAGTTCTTTCGTCTCAATCCGAAAAATTCTTGAGGACTCGCTTTTAACTTTTCGCTTTCCAGTTTTATATACGTAAGATGACGAAAACTGGTTTCGAGACACCAAAAACTGATAGAATAACAGGAACAGAATAACACAAACTCATAAAACTAATTTAACTTGGGAGAAAAACACCAAGATAACGCAACGAGAACACACAAAGACGCACTCTAATTTAAGTCTCTTTCCAACACCGAGCGACTCACGCTCGTGCCGGTCACAATTAATTTCTAAGAACTCCGTTCTGCTCGTCAAGGACCCTGCTTTTATGCTTTTCTTAACCTACGCTTCACCTCCTCGTAGGGACCGTGCAACTTAATTTTGTTACCCAAAATAACTTTTCCATTTGCTTTTAGAAAATATCGATCGGTTTATAATTTTATTAGCAATGGCCGATTCGCGATTTCTTTGCGAAATAGTATCCTACATATATACAACTTTTCCCCCATAAATTATTTAACATCGAGGAAACGAGGTTAAAAATATTTATGACAAGTTTCGATGAAGAATTTTACGATGATAAATGAATTTCTGCTATACGAAAAATTAGAATTATACTCTTACCAAGTTCTCTTAGGGGTGTTTTTCGAAAACGTGTCGATATTTCAGTGACTCGATGTCTTTTCTTTGGTAAAATTCTCTTCGATGTAATTGAAAAATTGATTTTCAAGTGGATTTTGCTGAAAAGAAATCGGAAGTTGAATTTTACAAACGATATTTCTCTTCTATCAGTTTCCTTTTAATCGAATTTCTTATTTAAAGCCCCCTTTAACGAAGCAAAAATTCCGCCACGAACATCCGCGAGAAGCTAGATTGGGAAACAGTGGTTCTCGAGCGGTTATTTCATCCAGTGTAATTAAATGTTCCACTGGTAAGAAAGCAGTGCACACTCGAAGTCGCTTAAAGCGTTACGTAATAAAATGTGACAAATACTCTGATACATTGTAGCGTTTATGAATTAGTGTTCCGTGGCAGGAATAACGAACGATGATTAACAGAAATTCTCGTATCCAACGTAACTTAATTTTGACACGTGAAGAGTTGATAAGCATCGCTGGCATTATTAATTGTTACTTTTCTTATCAGGGCTGTTGCGATGTATCATTTCCTGATGAAGCATATACAATCGTTACGAAAATGATACGACAGTTATAAGAGCAGAGCATGTTCTCTGATAATACATAAATATCTGCTTTTATTAAAAATGGCATTTTTTATGTCAATTTTCGCTGTCACTCGTATGCGAATTTTTAACGAGGTTCTGAAAGAATTATCAGAAAATCCTTAAAACTTCGATACACCGTCAGTTTGCTAAATTATTCGAAGAGAAAAGCTCAAAGGACGAGACGAAGCTTAATTGGATCGATTCGATTAGAACATTGATCCAATTTATAATTACTCAAAGGGTGTAATGAGAAAGTTTGATGTAAAACAAAGGATGATAATGTAATTATAAACAGGTACAACTATTCCAACTCGTCGATGGGTTTCCCGTAAATTAAATTAATTAATTAATTAATTTCGGAATTACTATTGTGCCTCTCCCTCTTGTTATCGCAGTGCAATTTCCTTTAATCGAGCTTATGCTTCAATTTAATACACTGCTTGTTCTCCTTTGCGATACAATTTTTCGAATTTTTATTTTTCTACAGTTTCATGCTTTTCGAGAACCACAGATTTGAGAACCACTGTCATTTCCCCAAGGAACGAATATTGATACACCATATGGAAGATATACACTGTGTCATCGTCAATGACGCTGCACGAACATTTATCTTCGCGAATTTATCTACCGTGTGTTCACATACTACTCAATGTCATTTCCTTTAAACAAAATTAAGATTCGTATTTGTTCGTAACGTGCTATTCGTTTAACACTTGCGCTAACGTTTGAAGACATCTCGATGTTGACGGAATTAAATCGGAATTCTTGAAGATAAAAATTCTTAGAAATAAAAATTCTCGGATCGATTAAACGCGATTTATTGGTGCCAAAAATTTGGAATATTCGCAGACAATAAGAGGAGTACTGAATTAATCAAAGTGACTGATATTAGATATTAGATTCTTTTGGAATTATCGAAAATCCACCATATATTCGTTATAGCTGTTTCTTGGAAAAATTAATGTTAACTTTAATTGAAAAAGTATCTTCTGACTTTCACAGTAACATCTATATTTATTATTGTCATACTTCTTTAATTATTGTTATCGACGTATACTACATCCACGGAATTATTACAAATTCTAGTCACCACTTCGCAACGCTCAAATCCTCCCTGAAACCGCGCGACAAATACACCCCCGCGAAGCGACAGACTTGGACCCACCCCCGGATAACCGCATCGAACAAATTTCCCACAAATTTCCCCAAAGTACCTATCCCAATTCACGGTAATTTCAAACCCACCCAAGGATCGATCTCCCGATCCATCCGTCAGCCCATCAGCGAAAAACCTAACACCTAACTACCCCGTATCACCTTATTCTTTGAACCTGCGATGCAAATTGTTCTCGTCTCAAGAACGACGGGAAACAATCGATAATCGGAATGATTTCGCATATTTTTTCCAGCTGTTCATGATGCCATGTTACCTGGCGTTCAGTCGTCACCTAAAAGCACCCATAGTCGGAGTAATGACATCCGGTTTCCACGACTGGCTGAGCAGTGTGACAGGAAATCCGCATAATCCCTCCTACATGCCTTGTCTTTTCGCGCCGTTCAGCCAGCGTATGACTTTCTGGGAGAGGCTACAGAATACCTTGCTAACGAACATGATAACATGGAAGATGAAGTACTACCTCAGCTACCAGGACGCTTACGTGAAGAAATACTTGGGCATGGACGTCGTGATCGACGATCTGTATCAGGATATCGGAGCCATTTTGGTGAACACGCATCATAGTATTGGCGGGATCAATCCGACGACTTCTGCTGTCATCGAGGTCGGTGGCTTACACGTCAACGAGAATTCGTCACCCTTGTCACCGGTGAGTGAATAATTTATTTTTGGGGGGAAGGGGGAGGGATTTATTTGATCAATGTTTGGAGTACTAATGTAAAAGAGGTTCCGTGTGTTTTGTTAACCCTTTGCACTCGAGAGGCAAACCTAAGTCACCGTTTAATCAAATTCCGAAGATCCATGTTAATTAACATATGAAATTTAAAATAACCAAAGATTGGATGGAATGTCGAAATAAAATAATTTTAAGTCTTAATTTATACCCGATTCCTTATTTAATTTATACCCAATTCCTCTGCAACGAAAATAATCACCGAGTGCAAAGGGTTAATATTGCGTTAATATTTCCTAGATATATAATGTGTTAATATTTGTGGGAAGGTTCATGGCAACAGGGTGCAAAGAAAAATAATTGCAAGAAATCTGGAATTTACCTAGGACTTATAATGATTTTCTGATTAACTGAATTCTAAAATTATGAAAGTGATGTTCGTAATAATATTCTAGAATTATTTCTAGAAGTTACGTATTTGAAATTTAATACAAGGATTTACAATCGCGTGGGAGGTTACAGCGACTTCGATATTTCAAAATTTGCGAGATAAATCGTATCTATTACCCTGGAAAATCTGTTTGTTCGCGAGATGAATCAATCGTCAACGGAGATCCTCGTGGATCTCGGGAAATTTATATAAAATTGCAAAACGAGCTCGTTCAGGTGTGCTCGAACCTTCTTGATTTAGAAAGGAAATGCAGAAAAATTACAACGACAGACAAAATACGCAATCCAAAGTGTAATAATCTTGGAGCACTATTAAGATGATTGATCAAGATTATGACTCAACGTGTAATTACCGCAATGCACACGAAGTTACAAAAAAGACCTTGTGCTCTACAGGCACGCAACTAGCACTCAATTCGCCACATACGAATTATAATACTATCCCTTCTTTTGCGACTAAAAACTTATTTTATTTAATTCAAAGCGTCAATCGGTTCCCGATCTTCTTCTTCTTTCCCCCTAAACCTAAATATTTCGTTGTTAACAATTCGAACGTCGAAAGAATCGATTACGACTCAAGGATAAGTATCCTTATGCATTCACGTTGGACCAACAGGAAGTGAAGAAGTGGCTAGACGAGAGTACTCACGGATGCATTTTCTTCACGTTCGGATCGATGGTGAAGATCGAGACGTTCCCTAAACCATTCCTAGAAAGCCTCTACAAAGCTTTCGAAAGGATTGCGCCTGTTCGAGTGCTAATGAAGGTCGTTAAAAAGGAGGATCTGCTTCCTGGATTGCCGAAGAACGTCATGATACAACCCTGGTACTCTCAAGTGTCTGTTTTCAGTACGTAATTAAATAATTTCTTGTATCGTCGATCAGATATTTGATAAGATGTCCGCAATATGTTTTATCTTCCTTCTACGATCTCTCTGAGATCGTGATCGATTACACTTATCTCGTATTAGTTACAAATCGCGTGGATTCGTTATCTGTTCCTTTAATTTAGAGCTTTCAATACTTACACGGGAAGAGAAGGAAATTTTTGTTTCACTTTCAGAGCACAAAAATGTTAAAGCGTTCATCACGCATGGGGGTCTCATGGGCTCGCTAGAAGCGATCCATTTTGGAATCCCCATGATCGGAATTCCCCTATTCGGCGATCAACACACGAATCTTAAAAGAGCAGCTAATATGAAGATTGCAGTGAATCTTGAGTCCATTGATAATGTCAACGAGGAGAACTTGTACAATGCAATTGACGCGATCTTGCACGACGAAACGTACAGGTACGTGTGCTTTCATTGATAACTCAAATTCTGAAGAAATTTCTAACGTGATCGAAAACGGTGTCATGGAAATGCTTCAATATTGACCAAACTTTTCGCTGGATTTTCTCGAATTCAGCAAAGCTAGCGTTCATACACATGCATGTTCGCCTTCCTTTATGCGTTTCTAAAATTAGGAACTCTGAGATATCGCGGAATTCATAAATTCGCAAGTGTTCAAGCTTCTGATTTACACAGCAGTATTTATCTCATCTCTTCGAGCTTCCTACTTTCCAATTAATTTTACAGTCTCAAGTAGAGCGTATTTTATTAGTCCTTCCCTGTTACCTTCCAATTTTCCCGTCTTATCATTTCCACATTCTTTCCCACGATATCTACTCTTCCATTTTGCGTACGCCATTTGCTGTTTTTTCGCAGCTTCCATCATTACCGCTCTCCCATTGGGATAACTATCTCTCGTCATTGCAATTCTACGCTTATCCACTCCATTTTGCCTTATCTTTTCTTCTCTTACCGTAATTACTCTCGCTACCTCGATTATTATGTATTCCTGCGCCATTTTGTTTCGTTCTTCCTCCACTTGTTGTAACTATCCGTCCTTATTGCGATTATTATGTATTCCTGCGCCATTTTGTTTCGTTCTTACTCCACTTTTAACTGTCCATCCTTATTGCGATTATTATGTATTTCTGCGCCATTTTGTTCCGTTCTTACTCCACTTGTTATAACTATCCGCCCTTATTGCAATTAATATGTATTCCTACGCCATTTTGTTTCGTTCTTACTCCACTTGTTGTAATTATCTATCCTTATTGCGATTATTATGTATCTCTCTACTTCGTTTCGTTCCTCCACCATTAATGACTATTTATTTCTATTGCTATTACTATATATTCTTTATAGTATAGTATAAAGTATAAAAATAATAAAGTATAAGGAATATTCTTTATAGAATATATATATTTATATACTATTTTTTTAAACGTCGTCACTGCGCGTTTATGTTACTTTCACTCTGTACTCTGACGCCATCTTGTTCCATTTTCCACCATTTCTCATATCTATCCAGCCCCACTCACGATTACTGTAAATTTCTGTGTCATTTATTTTCAGTTTCCCATTTCTGCTACAATTATCCCACATTAGTGCAATTCTACCAACTCCCAACTCGTTTCACCGTCCTTTTCATTCTATTCTCGCAACTATCTTCCATCGTTTCCATTCTACCATTTATTTTCTATAATAGTAGATTATGGATTTCTTTCGCATAACTACCTCTCGTTACTCTCAATCATCTCTCCACGTCGGTTTACCTCAATGTCTCGAACTCGTGGATTTTCAGGTCGAATATTAAGAAAGTATCACAGCTATTCAAGGACAGACCCATGAGCGCTATAGACACTGCCATCTACTGGATAGAATACGTGGCCAGAAATGGGTACTTCTTGCGGTCGCCAGTCATCGACCTCACCTGGTGGCAACGGAATCTCTTGGACGTTTATGGGTTCTTACTCGCCTGCTTGCTGCTAATTCTAGGCGTCTCCGTTTTCCTGGTCTGCAAGCTGAAGAACTATCTCCTCGGGTGCAAATCGTGCACCAAGAAGGGAAATCAACCCCACGAGTCGAAGAAGAAGAAGTGAGCGTATTTTAACATTTTAGTATTAAAGTACGTGTCTACGAGTGCACTGAGTGTTATATAAGTGTGAATCATTTTAAGTATAATTTATAACGTGACAATTTAGCAAATTCTACGAAGCTGCCACATTTATCTCGATCCTTTTACCTCCTGAGACAGATGTACAATGACACATAAATAATTCTGTAATTTTTGTACCATACTCGAATATCTGATAAATGTATTCGTGAGAAGTAACTGGAATTTCTGTTTCAACTGTATCGTAGTTTTAGTTACCTAGATTGTCATAATCGATCTCGTACTGCGGCTCTGGTTTACCTGGCTTTGAAATAATATCCAGAAATCTCACGCAAGTTCCGCGTATTATACTTCTTTATTCAAAAAGATCGATATGGCGCAAGAAAATCTCGTGAAAATAGGAAATCTCGAGGCCTAGTGTTTCAGGATCAAAATTTCGCGACGCGTTTTCTCCTTCTTTCTCAAGAGGCCAAACATATTTACAGGCTTGCCGGATAAACACGGAAATACGCGAATCTAGTTCAGAAATAGAAAATAAAAATAGGAGGAAAGTATACGGAGTGTGGCTCAGAGTTATTGCATTGCCACGTACCTCGTCGCTTTAAAATTCGTGTCCTCGGTGAACACACGCACCACGTGCGATATTTACACATTTTTCCTTCGATTATTACTCGCAATATTTCCTCGCCCTGACTCGCCGGTAAATCTGGTCGCGTGTCGTTTAGATGTAATCAAATTCCCGAAGGCGAGGTCCCAGGAATTCGCTAAGAGATTGATATGCATGAAGAAAGTTGGAAGAAATATTCCTGCTCCCTTTCCATCAGGATACGACGAAGTTCCTCGTCCAAGAGGGTGCTGCCTACTGTCGTGTTCCCAGGCATCTGTGACCAAACGATTCGCGACACGTTATTACTCGATGCTTCGTCGATCTTACGATTAGGCGAAATTGGATTAAGAGATCTGACTAGGGACCACGTCGAAGTTCAATCGCCGATTTTCCTTAAATTTTGAACGATCGAAATTTTGATTTACTCAATTAAATTGTATTCAGGTATGTGCATACGCACCTCGTGTAGACATATGGAAGAAAATACGTAAACATTTGATCAAAGAAATTAATTTAAAAAGGCAATTATTTCATTTATTGCTTGGATAGATGATATCGCGTGTCTGGAAAATTGACACCATTGCTCTGGCTCGGTAGTTCGCCAAATATTTGACCGGATATGTTTCACCACTGCTTTGGAGTCGAATTTCACCCCCTCGATAGGGAGGGTGATAGATAAAAGGGAAATAACGTTTAATAATTTCGGTTACTGTACAATTGTCCAAAGTTTCACCAAAATTAGCGACTAACAATTCAGTATAGTGCCTCGTGAGGTGGAAAAGGACTTTGTTAAATATAATTAGAATTTTAGATGATTTTAATAATTCCAAATTGCACGATTAAAAATTCGTAGATATTGAGATACAATCGTACAAATATCTGCATCTTGGTGGTTGAGCAATTGCGACAGACGATTGGATATTAATTTCGCTTAATTAATATTTTCATTAGCGAATTTGTATAATTAATAATTAATGGAAATTAAACCGAATGCGGTATTTTTAACGATTGTTTTTCGGAAGTTCTTGTACAGGCTACTGGCAAGGGCAGAATTTTAACAGCAACGAAGAAACGTGGAATAAAGATTTATTACACGCTATAGATAAAAGAGGAAGCTGCTTTCCCAAGGCTTCGAAAGCTCTCAATCAAAATGGCGCAGGTAAATTGCGTTCGCTGTTAGAGATTAACGGTGCACGTTTTCCAGTTGACGATGGTCAAATGGTTCAAACGTTACTCTCTTTCAATTTCAGAATTTCTAGTATTCCTATTGATCTTTGATCTTTAACCTCTTCAATGAAACATGATATAAGTACGTCTGCCTAATTTCTCAACTAATTAATTTCGTTTCTCGAGAAAAACTCGAAATAGGAAATAGAAGTTTCTCTGTAATAGTATGAAAAATCTTCTTCTTTGACCCAGCACCATTTTCATTACGAGTTGCTCGTCAAATCCACTTCTTATCCCCATCAGAAAATATTTTAGTAACGCTTATTTCCTGTTATATGCAAGCAAAGGTAATAAATATATCGCAAAGTGCATAAAATAAATTATTTACTTACTAGAATTTGTAAGACGGTCTGATATTTCTCGTTCAATCGGGCAATGGCATTTCTCGATTAGACGTTTCGATCACTAGTCTAGAATATTTTAAAAAGATCCAATCTTATTCGACTCGACACGAGGACAATTAAATTTTGCAGATATCAAAGGTAAAATTAAAATGAAGGGCCTTCGATACGGGGACGTCCAGGATTTATGAATAGAGATCGTCGGAGTCGATATTGGAGTTGTAGCAGCTTCGTTGCAAGTCAGGTTATTGTATTTGTATGAAAGACGAGACAGGAAACAATGAGTAACGTTTTGCAACGCGTCTCAGCTCGATTTCGGAGAGAAATCATGTCTGTCATTCCTACGATAGATTTATCACGAGCAATCCTATGTAGATACTAACTCTGCTCGTTAATATTTCATTATTCCGGTGATTAATTACTTCGAAGTTATTTCCATTATATTATATTATCCATTATCACAAATAGCCATTTCGATCAAACCGAGAGTACATTTATAAAATATTTCGCAATTAATTCCACGATCGTTTAATACAAATTTGAGAATATATTCGACACTTTGAGACCTCTGATATATTATTTATTTATTAAGATAATGGAACAATATTGACATTCGGTATTAATAAAAGCTTGGTTTGGTCCTTCTTGAGATGTTGAAATATTAATTAATTTTGTACCCGATCAACGATTATAACTCTATTTTCTCCTTTCTCTTCCCGGACAGAGATAAATATCAAGTCTGCAATAAAGCTTTATGTCAGTGAACACCAAAGGAGACCAAAGGACGAGCAAAGTGTTTGTCGACGTGGATCGATCATATTTAACGTGGCTAAACATCAAGTTAAACTTCAGAATTCTCTGTTCTCTACGTTGGCTCGATTTACATCACGCTCGTTTGTCGTTTAAGACTTGCAATATTTCCAAAATTCTACCCTTAATTACTTTTCTGATTACCGTGAAGAAATTAGTAACGAAATTTTTAACAAAATCCAAAATATTGTAATTTCTATTTAAAGTATCAGAATTTTCTCTTCACTGTGTGATATAGTGTTCCTTGTACGACACTATATCGCTGTCACTCCTTGTTTTAGAATGGAAATATTTCCAAAATTTTACCATTCGTTGCATCTCTGGTACCAGTAATAAAAATAAACGTAATTAATTAGTGGCGAAATTGGAAATAAAATTTAGCTTTCATTTAAGTTGTTAGAAAGCGCAATGGCGAAAGTAAGCGTTAGTCGCACGTGGTGGAAAAATTGATGTTAGCAACGGAGAAGCAGATTTTTGTTTCGCTTAATGGAAAAGTAGAAAAGGAAGTTGTTAGTGTAACGACGGTACACAAAGTAAAAGCAAGAGATAGTATCGAAGAAATAAATTACCGTTTAATCCGGGACGGCGGGTCACTTAAACATCCCCTGAACGTAAGGGTCGCGTGCAAAGAATCGAAACTAGAAAAAGAAAGAAAACGAAAAGAAGTTAGCAAACTATCGACAAGGCGGCAGATTCTAATTGAAAATCGATATCTATCGTCGCTTTTCGCCGTAGTTTCCCAAACGAGAGTTTCAGAATTCCTGACGAGAACCTTATCTCTTTCTTGGGGCTGCGAAAACTTGCTTGTTCCGAGCGAAATTTAATAATCCTGTTGAAACCTTCTTGAGATTTCTACGATATGTCATTCGAATTTTGGTGTTACGCAATTTGATTACTCGAATCTCGCTTTCGACGAAAAATCACCGATTTTTTAATAGTTTAATTAAATAAAAATGATTTACGGATAACGCTTCAGGAAATTTTAAATTTTTCTCTAATCTGTGATATCCATTAAATAAATTTTGTAAAGCATTGACAAATAAATATTGTTAATAACAAATTTCTGAAAATATAAATTTATAATATGGCTGCTAAGACCAGGGTCTCTATGCGTAGACACCTTCACGTGGTGAGACCTGGTAATTGGTGTCGTTTTCCAAAGAATGATTTTTGGAAAACCAAGATACTAAGCAAAGAACACCATCTTTAAGATATTTTCTATATATCGTAAATTTTCAAAGTTCTTTTTAAATTTTGTCAATTTTCTAAGCAATGGTTGCGTGGTTGAAAAAGATATACAAAGTATGTCGACGAGAACTGTTATCCAAAGTAATAAGATATTTATTCGTTTAAAAATACTTTACACGAAATGTACTGTATTTATCAGGTGCAAAGCAATGGTGAAAAGAATATGTGATGCTGTATAAAAATCTGAGAAGTGTACGGTGCTATTTAAAATACTCAAAAATGTATTTTATTTTAAAAGCCCAAAGTCGCCTTGCTATTTCGTCAAACTTGAAATATGGAAAAGTCCATCGAATATTTTGTTGTTTTTTGCACAAAATTATTCATTTGAAATGTATTATATATCTCGGTAATATATAAACCACGTGGGAAAGTCTGAGAATAATTAAATTACCAAATTTATTAGTATTATTTGATATAATAGTAATCAAATAATAACAATGTAAATACAAATCAAGAAATGAAAAATCTAATAAAAATTTACTATATTCTCGTTCATTCGCTAATTTCTCGTCTTCTTCATTTATCGTTAGCATCGAATCGCGATTCTAATTCAGATATTGGGTTCCTCGACAATAATGACTTCGTCGTTAAAGATACCACCATCGAGTTAAAGCGATTATTACCAAGACTCGAAGACCACACGAAGCTCCTAATTTACCCGGCAAGATGGAAGACGAAGTGTTTCGCAGAACTTGGTCGAAAATTGAATAGGAAGTTTAGGGATTCTCGTCTCGTGTTACGATCCGATGGCAAACTTCGATGCTCGATCGTGGCCACTTTTCACGCAGAAGTTCTCGAAAGGAAAAGAAGGCGAAGAAAGTATTGATAGATCTGATCAGGAAACATTTCGTCAGCTTGCGACATGGTCGAATAACCCGATGAAATTTCGCTCCCAAGATATTTGGGATTCCTTGCCTTCGGAAAATCGTCTTGGAACTCTCTAGGTTCCTATACTCTTCGAACTTTGGTCTCCGTGTTTGACAGGATAATCTGAAAATTGTTGCGAAAGAAAAGTAATTCGAAACATATCTAGAAAACGAGGTTCTAGAATCTTAATTTATGATTACACCTGCAATTCTTCCCAAGTTATTATGGAGATGACATTAACTCGAGTTACAGTCAAAATCGGATGTATTTTCAATATACGTAATATTTCCTATTTTTCTTTTATTTATTCTTCCTTGGAAATTTTCAAGAAAAATTTCGAAGCTTCCCAACGACCAAAGCTTCTACCAAACTGTATTAAAATTAAACCCAACTTGGAACTACCAAGAAAGTCATGTTTCAATCGAACGTGTGTATAGAAATGGACACTAATATCTTCTATATTTTTCAACAGTTAACATATTATATTTAGATAAAAATATTTAAATAATAAAACCAATTCGCAATAAACTGTTTTAAACAAAAAAATTTGATTAATACTTTCTAGAAAATTCTCCTCTCTCTCTCCTACTCTTATTAATATACTCATGTTTCCTCCTTGACGATTCTCGCATAACTGTTTTACTCTGGCACATTTTCCTAAACATTTTTTCAAACATCATTCATGCTAGACTGCACTCGCGCATATTATATTTATATCATCGCAAATGAGTTTCACTTATTCAACCTCATTTGCATTCACGCATATAAAACCAACACTCACAGAACGAAGGCTCTTCGTCTCCGAAGCTTAATTGATTTATCGCCGTTTAATTGAACAGATTCATTCACCAAATACTCCGCAATCCCATCGACACGTTCGCCTAACTTCGATTACGACTAATTTCGAACCGATATCGCCAGACGCGTCGCGAGGGGTAATTTACCCTCCTCTCGACTCGAATCCACGTCCCTGGTCCCTGATTCGGATTCAACGACGACTCCGTCACAATTCTATCTACTTGGCGAGACAAAAGGCACACGAAACGGGGAACTAAGTATATTTAAGGGACAAAAGGGGCGTCAGTCGAAGTGGAACAGGAAGATTCTTAACGAGCGACGCTCGCTTTCCCCTTTCCAGCCTTCTTTCACACCGCTGCAATCTCTCGAATTTGTGGTTCAACACTTTAGCGATCGTTAAACAAAAGCATCGTTGGATGCAACTGGATATTCCCCTCCTTCGCGATCGTCGCAATAAAATGGAATTTATTTTATTCTATTTTACTACGTATTTAATACGAAAATAATTTTTCTCAATTTTTCTGGAACAAGTTGAACGAAGTAGAATTGATGGAATAAAATTGGAAATCATTTCGCCGATCTTGAAATACGGAATTAATTTGGAAGAAGGTATTTCGAAGTGTTTAGACGAAGAAAGTGGCGAGAAAAATGACCGCGGTGCACGAATTACATAAAAGAGCTCCGGGTGCTCGCCTTGAACACACTATAGGTTTTATTTTTGCACTTGCACGCCACATGCGTTCCAATTCTGTTATTATACCAGCTATTCGCGTCAATATGTTAGCTAGACTCCAGTGCACGGACCAAACAGCATGTGGTAATTAGTCACCCTGTCAGTATTTCGCGCAGTGACATTGAAACTTGTAGCTTTACCAAGAGGTCGTGAAAAGAATGTCATGCAAGAAAATGTCGATAAGCTCTCGTGAAACATATGTTATTCAATAGCCTTGCTACAAACTTCGTTCTCTTTATCATAATGAATTCTTCTTAATCCACCAATTACTTTTAACTAACCCTTTGCACTCTAGTCGCCATTTGATAAAATTTCAAAGCTCGATATTAATTAATAAGTCAAATTTAAAATAATATAACAGTGTGCGAAGTATCGAAATTAAATAATTCTACGTATTAATTATCATACGATTTCTTATTCATTACTTAAAAAATATCATCAGCATAATAGCACAAAATTTTTCAACTCGTACCCTTCTTTAGCCAGAAAGATCGTCGAGCGCAAAGGATTAACTCTCTTTTTCGAATGTCAGCCATTATTTACTAACATGCAATTTATTACCTCCATAGAAATTACACAAATTGGCCATCTTGAATTTCTTAACCTCTAAACAATTCCATCTACTTATCTAAATTTGTATAGAAAATTTGTTAGGACCATTGACACGACTTCGATGCTTGATGTTACTCGAACATAAAGTCAAAGGATGACTTTACGTTTCACAATGTCTTATAATTTCTTTAGGTATCTTTGCAATCTTAATTCGTAGTGACTCTCGCGTGTTAGGTAACACTCGATATGTAGCGTACACTTGAGGAATTATTAACAAACTTTTATTAGCGATGAATATAAGTACAATCAAACGTGACAATCATCCTACATCCGTTCCCCGGAAGTACGACGTAAACGTTTCTGCGTTTCAGCCAACAACCACGTTGGATAAACGCGAACGTCCCGTGGCAAGCTCTATAGACTGAAATCGTCGACGCGTACAAATTGACCGTACGATAGCAAATCGTCGGATAAGTGGAATCTCGAGTCCCACGGCGAATAATCGTGAAATTTCTAACACCTAGATAGCCGCCATCGCGGTTACGCTGCAAGCTTGAAACGAGACTTGGACTTTTATATACTTATTATTTATTATATCATCGTGTGATGAATTGCAGCACGTGTAATTCCATACCGTGGCTATTTTTGATGGATAACTTGATTTCTTGTACCATAGTAGGTCATACGATACTGAATTTTTGGATCACGAGGGAAGAAATGGAAAAATTGAAGGGTTATAAGTATAAAAGTAAAATACACGTGTCTGTGTATATTTTTTATAAATTTAAACTTTTGAAACATACGAAGAAAATAGGGGAAAGAGGAATACCGATGAGCAAAAGGAAACCACGAACCAAGAAAGTTAGGAAACCATTGTGGGAGCTAGTAATTGGTATAATTTTTCCAATGTTTTTAGCTTAGTGTGGTTCTTCAAAGAACTTGGAAGTAGTACTGCATACCAAATATTAAGATACTCCGAACTCGAAAAGTCTTTTTTAAATCTCGACAAAGTATCGACTATTGCATTGAGATATATATTAAGATAGGTTAAGCTAGTTATAAGTTTAGCACCGTTTCTGCTCGGTCGGACATCATCTGATACAGCAAGTTATAAACAATAAGCATATCTTCTTGTTCATTCCAGTCCAGTAAATTTATTTCCCATAAATACATGTTTCTACGTATTCCTCCATCCCATTTCATCGGTCCTTTCGCTCAGCAGAGTTTCATCGTGCAGGAAATGAAGTAGGAAAAGCACAGAAATAAAAAATCAGTGTCACAGTGCTTACTACTGACCCAGTGCACCTGCTCTTACAAAAATAAACGGAAGAAATAGTAATAAAAATGTCACGTTCAAAAAATTAATATTTCTACTATTATTATGTTGTAGAGAAAGCACGAAAATAAAAAATGGGTATCACAGAAAGCACTTTCTCTTATAGGAATAACAGTAAGAAATAATCAAAAGAATGTTGCATTACAAAAATTATTATTATTATTATTATATTTATTTCAGAACCAAAGGGAACAGAAAAATAAGAAATGGCTGCCACAGAAAGTACTTTCTCTTATAGAAATACAAGTAAGAAATAATAAGAAGGATATTGCATTATAAAAATTATGATTTATATTATTATTATATTTATTTTGGAACTAAAGGGAGAAGAAAATTAAGAAATGGCTGCCACAGAAAGTACTTTCTCTTATAGGAATAAAAGTAAGAAATAATGAAAAGAATCTTTCGTTATAAAAAGGATTATTTATAAAAGTATAAAAATAGGATAAATTACCGAAAGAATTTAAAAACATTCGGGAAACAGGTCGTGGAAAATAATTAATTCCAGGTGTACAAGTGGCGAGGATTACGTCCAGTTTAGAAAAGTGCAAGATGCTCGTGGCATAATGCAATCCTCGGCCTCGATGTCGGCAAAAAATAAAATTACGAGGAGCGTGATTAACAAAGCCTGGTTGAAAGTTTTGCATGCGGATCGGCGTGATCGATTCCACTACCACGAGCAACGGAACTACGTTATCAATACCGGCATTGACGTGTCACGCGAATGTCATTTATATACGCAACGTGTACATGTGCATACTTCAAAAGCGACCATATCAGAAGTCCGATTCCATCCGACTTCCCACAGTGACTACAAAAGCAGACGAACCATCCTGTTGACTGCATCCTGCTTACCCCGACGTCGATCGAATCGCGCCATGATCGTACAACGCGATGCCCTAATCTCGTGCTTGAATTTAAGATCGTGAGATAAACACTCGTACAAAACGCTTTGCAACGGTTGCACGAGTGTATGAATTGCAGGAAATATTTAATATTTAAAGGAAATCTTAAAAAACGTGTTTTTCCAACAATTACCCTGAATTTTAATATCAACCGCGTGTATTATAATTTAATTAGAAAAGATTATGCACTGAAGAGGCGTTTAATATCTATCTCGTTCACTATAAAATCACAATATCTTTTAAAGTCTGTGCAAATTCGACGTGTAAATATTGGAACATGTTATATAAAATTTTAAATAAATTAATCGTGCTTATTAGGAAAATATTAGGAATGCAAACAAGTACAACTGTGTCTATTATAATCTATTTTATACTAAAATATAATTTAACCCTTTGCACTCGAGAGGTGAGCTTCGGTCACCATTTCATAAAATTTGGAAGATCGATATTAATTAATATATCAAACTTAATGTAATGTAACAGTGTGCGAGGTATCGATATTAAATAATTCGACAATTCTATTTTTATACAATTCTTTATTTACTGCTCAAAAAAGTATCGTCATTTTGTTAGTAGAGAATCTTTGATTTTCTACTCTTCTCTAGCCAAAAAATCGTCGAGTGCAAAGGGTTAATATATATAATTTGTAATAAAACATAATATTCGAGCACACGTAGAGTGCTTTTGATTATGCGAGAGTAAAACTAGCCAAAGCACGAGATACAAAGATAAATTGGCTGTCGGTTGTATCTTATACATTACGTCAGATAATATTTTGTTTATCTTTCATAAACTCTCAGTCGCGTTTTATCCCCGAGAAAACAGTCTTAAGCTTCAGCAAGCTGCCACTGTTGGTGCAGGTTAAGTACGTCAATTACATCGTAAGACATGCAAATCCCTTATACCGTGGCCTGCGATAGTTCTCTAAACTTCTACAGTGTGTCTAACATTATTTCAGTGACACACATGAAAGACGAGCAATTTATCTTCCCGTTCGCAATATTTTTGTCAGCAGGTTCTAATGACTCGTTTCCGAGTTTTCATTTATATTTCTTGTTTCCAAGTTACACAACGTAATACACATATACATGTACTTATAAAAATTCAAGTCACGTGGGATTTATTTTCTTTTATCGTTAAGATGAATGCATTATGCATTAATTTCTTGACCAAGTAACTTTTGAAATTCGTGAAGGCTTAGATTCTCGGTTCACTATTGATTAATTGCTTTTAAACGTTCGGTTAACTCTTGATTTTGAATACTTGACACCTCGTGTGTGTTTACTTGCTTCGTTTGATGATGAAATGTCTTGCGTAAATGAAGCGTATTCGATATATCACCTTTAGTACAGGTAAAACATACGGTATATTTATTAGTAATGTTCAGAGATATTTATCTCCTCTGAAAATCGAAATATCATTTTGTTAATAGCAATTTTCGATGCCTTTACCTGTAATCTATCAATGACAAATAATTTATACATCATCATAGTATCAAGTATACGTGATCAAAATTGGAAGATTTCAAAATTCGTCTGGAAAATGTAACATTTGATTTATATTGAAAAACATGACCAAACATTCCATTTATCGAACTAGATTAGGTCAAAATATATATCAATTATACTTGTTCAATAAAGAATATATGACACGTCTTATATATTATTTCGTTCTTATATTAAATATTCCTTTTCTTTTTCTAGAAATGTATTTCTTCGTACAATTGCATTTTGAGAATCTGTTCCCGCTGTGAAATTTCCATCTATCAATAACAGCGCGCGTTCCAATTTTTCAGAAGCGCCAGTAATCGAATTGCGAAGCAACAGATGCCACGTATAACCTGTTGCGATTTTCCTGCTTGTCCAAACACTCGGTTTCGCCTCGATGCACTCTGACCCGAGCGAGATTGATGCTGCCTCCCTTTGAAACCGGCTCCACACCGTTTCCGGTCTCCAACATCCCGCGTATCTATATCTTGCACGACTTAAGGGCAAATTTTTCTCGCTCTGAACGCTTAGCGAGGCGACAAATGGATCACGATTCAGCTGTGTGATAGCGTGAAATCCGTTCTGAAATCTTGTTTCAATTTTTCTTGGATCTACGTTATTATTCTAATCCCGATTTTCATTAAATTCGTATTTTTATTCTTGTTCCCATTTTTTTTTTTTTTATTTATGTTCCTATTTTTCTTGGATTTATGTTCCTATTTTTCTTAGATTTATCTTCCCATTTTCCTCACAATTAGATTTATATTTCCATTTTATTCCTATTTTCGTTAGATTTGTAATTCGTAATTTATGAAAGATTAATTTCCTATTTTGTCGTTTTTCCGTTGCCATTTTAACTTGCATTTTCGTTAAACTCATGCTTTTATTTCAGTTTTCGTTCCCTCTGGATTTATGATTTTATTTATTTCGTCGTCATGACGACTAGTCAATGTCGAGAATAACTTTCATATGAAATTTTCAAGAATTAATAAAACATGACTTTTATACGTATGTAGAACAACGGAATAATACAGAGTAATAGTAACAGAGTTCCAGCAAGCTAAGTAAATAAACAAATAAATATGTATAACACGTAAACAAACGAGAATCAATGTAGTTGCATCAGCGATCGTCGAAGAGTTACTATACTTATTCGATATATTTAAAACAGTTTCTATTTAGAAAAGGAAAAAATAAGAAATCGTAACTCGAGGAATTTTTTGAGAAGCAAGTGTGCATACATATTTAGGTACTTTGTCTATATACTTTGACACGGATCTGGTGTTAAATGGATTTTGCACGCATACCGTGGCAAAGTTATATTGTTTCAGATAATACGCGTACAATAGCGAGATAATTTATTAACCTGAATTACGAAAGGGATTACAAAGACCGGTAGATATTAAAGAGATACCGAAGGGAAAGAAACGACTGCGTGTAGAGAGTGGAAGCGGGATGAAATAAAGCCCGGAAATTTCTGTGGGGAAGTGAAATTTCGTGATGGTAATATTGCACGAAATTTGATTATGTGATAAAATTATACCCTGCCTCGTAACGCTTCGTAAATTTTAATTACCGTTTCGCCCGTCGACCAATTAAGTAATCCATTGATTTCCCTATGCGCGTTCGTGACAGGTGTCGCAAGCCTGCTTCCAATAAATGGAATGCTATATCGATTATTCGAAATAATACGACTCTTAGCTAATGAAGCATTAAAAATTCTAATGAGAAATGTCCAGTGTAAGTAATGTTTGTTAATTCTTCATAGTGTTCCATTTATTCGCGTTGAATAATAGACCTACAGTAAAGTGCCTCAACCAGAATCACAAATTTCTTATTCTGCACCCTACTTAAATCCTTGACTTTTAATTTAAACTTTAAACTTTTTCAAGGGTTCAACTATACCCAACTCTGGACCCCATAAACTCTCTGAATCTGGTAGTCCAAATTCTAAATTCACGGATTCTATACTGCCAACCCTAATCTCACTGACTCTGACCCTCTAATTCTCCATCCTCGAACTCATCTTTTGACTTCTAATTTGCGGTACAATAATTTTGTACTTCTAATCGTGTATTTACTGTTATCTGTAACTAATCCAATTTACGATTCTCTCGAATGTAATTAATTATTTATCCTGATCGTTTCATCAAGGAAGTCTGCACTAATTTAGGATCAAGCACCTGGCGAATGCAGGATGAGAAAGAGTTGTGATATCTGTCCTGCAAATTTCGTCTATTTCTGATTATCGTGATTCTTAAGAGGATGTCTAGAATTCGTGGATTATTAATGTTAATGGTAACAGCACGTAATCGCACAGCATAAGTTTGCTTCTTAATAGAATATCGTCTGCGTCTACGATTTGTGTGACAACCCCTGAAAGGATGCACGTTTAAAAGATCTGAGGACGAAAAAATCAAAGGAAGTGCGCCGTTTTCTATGTTTGAATGGAAGTTCTCTGTTACGAAAGAGAGATTCCACCTTTGGGGCGAGAGCGAGATTCCTCTTTGCCAACGACTGACCCTTTTCATAGCGAAGTGTTAAGGTTCATTCCGGAGGTGAATGTGACTGATCCACGTATCACTTGCAGGAGTAGTGTGGTTTAATGGAGATTTAATTGAAAGAAGATTAGATATAACATAGTAGCCAGATAATTTATATTTAACAGCTTTATTATATTATAATTCGATAGAAGAGTTCCCTCCATTTTGATTAAAAAGGCACTTCCTACAAGCACAGGCCATACAGTTTGTTCTTGAAATAATAGAGACACTCTACCTGTATGAAGATACACTCATTACGCGAATGGGAAAAGAAATTACTTTTCATTTTTCATACGAACTTCTAAATAAAAAATTTGGTCTTTAACCTATATTTTAATCCTAGAATTACTTTAGTCACGAAATTAAAGATCGATACATTAATTAGTTTACAGTACTATAACAATATGTTAATGATGACAATTTTATATAAATTACCATATATAAATCATAACATTCCTGGACATCGATCACCATAATGACATTGGCAAATCGCGCAAGGTGTGAAACAACGCTAATAAAATCAGTGATACTTACAGTAACGGTCAGAATGACGAAACAACTTGCCACTTCCAATTATCAACAAATATAAATAAAAATTAACGAGAACGCTAATGCAACCGCAAACAACGCTAAACCTTGAATCCCTAGAGGAACCAAAAGGACCAAAGATAATGCTAACACCAAAATTAATTAAGGTGGTCTCGAGGTAGCTTGTACACGTGTAAGGCAGCACTCGGATTACAAACAAAAGAGTCAGTCAGCTGAAAGATTAGGAGTCATGGAAAACCACTATTCGTAGTGGTCATTAGCGAACTTCGACGTCACGTCGAAGATGACGTTCGTTCGACCGAGCAAAACTTCCACGTCGAACAGAGAAACTAAGAAACGAACGGAGGAAAATCTATCGATAACCACAGTTCTCTGTATATATATATATATCGATGAAACGAAATTAGAACGTCACTTCACAGGCCTGTGATAGATTACCGCAGAGAGACCAGAAATCCTGAGGTTCTTTTCCTCCAATGCAACTTGGAAAGCAATGGCGTAATACGATATCAGGTAACGAGGAACTACGTTCTTACGTATTCAATTAGCTTTAATAATCCAATCTTATACTCGGTAAAATTGTCGTGAAAGCGAAAATTGTTGTACCACCATCTCTCGAATCTAGTTGACAGGTACACCTCGAGAATTCGCGGTTTTGGATTAAGGACTTTAGAGATCAGCGATTCAGGACCGTGTAAAAACAGTTATCGCTGTCTGACTTCTAACATCCATGATCAATCGTATCGAGGAAAAATGAAACTTCTGGAACGAACTATAGACATAGAAGAATAACAGTGAGAAGTATACCCGCAGATATCTCAGATAACTGCCAATCGACTAAGTGTAAAGCTCTCTAAAGTCTCTACCGAAGTAGCAGTAACCAATTAGGTCAATGCGAGTGATCGCAAGAAAGCATTCTAACTGGTGATACCATGTGAAGTGGTATCGACTATGGTTTGTACGTCTCCATTTTCCTATTTGCTTGGATATCCTCATCGAAGTGTTCAATTTTACTCGAAAGTGTTCCACGGGATTTCCTCTACTTCGTAGATGAATGAAGAAGAGCAACCATCAAACCCACTTCAAATTCAATTACAATTATGTTCTTATCCCGGTTCGATGTCTTTCCTTTCTTCACGCTCCTCCTCCTGGTATGAGCTTCATCAATAACTCACAATGAAATTCCATTACGCCTAGCAAGGTAAACTTCGCTGTTTCGCCCTTCCACCTTTTATCCCAAGGCATCTCAAGTATCCGACCTCCATATTCCGACAGCATTCGGTTTTCCTTATGCTCCATGGATTCCCTCGATTGCTTTCATACCTTCCAGCTGATCACTGACGGGCCGTAGATTGCCTCTTTAATGCGTTTGCTGGCTGTCGTTGATAACAAGTTGCAAATTCATCCGACACTTGTGACGCGTAACGCGACGAATCGTGATACACTATCGTCGAGTATCATCACGCGTGCGTGATAACGAGATCCAAATTACCAATTAGTTAATTAGCAAACCTCGTTGTTTGGATTGAACTCTCTTGATTATGGTATCGGTATGCGGAGTGATTAATATTCCGAACGAATATTTCGTGTTATCTATGTTTGGACAATAACGAATTTAGTCTTCAAGAGGAACAGAGCGTTATAAATTCTTGCGACCTTATCGAAATTAATTAATTGTCAACGGGATACGTATTTTTGTTTCTATGCAGAATTAAATATATAAAGATGTTGAGGTAACTTATAAGCATTTAGAGTAATTGATTGTTGTCGTATGAGACGCTATCTATTCACTCAATTTTTAAGTTTGGTATATGAATTTGAGTGGAAATTACGAATAATTACTTTGGTTCGTAGCTTTTGTCAGTTTATGTATTATGGATAGTCAAAGTGGTAATTTTTTTGAAGAGTGTTGTATTGTTTAGTTTACAAGAATGGTGATAATGTTCTAAAATATTTTTTTAATCCTCGATAATGTCAGCCATCGATCATTTTAATCTAATAAATGTCAGAGCTAGAATGAATGACCTAGTCTTGCTCACCCTGCTTTAGATCTCCTATCGACTATACAAGAAATCGATATAAAAGTTATTACACGTTGTTTAATTATGATATTGACATAACAGTATTCGTTTCTTCGTTCACTGTGTATTTAATTGTCTTTATTCTATCGTCTCAAATACTTCGATCAAGACCAAACAATTACAAGCTTCCAGTCGTCAGAACTTTGCTCTCACAGTCGTAACCAAGGACTCTTTCTTCCCCTAGTTGGAAATTTAATTTACCACCGCTGCTGGCCGAATTAAAAGTTTGTGCAAATTAAAAGTCATAGAATCTTATTAAGAATCCTCCATCAACGAAGTCAAGACAGAAATTGAAAATTTCTTTATCGAACCGAGACATTGGACTCTTGATTACTCAGAAATGACTCAGGATACTCTAGTTAATTAGGGCTGGGTTTGAGACGTTCTATGAAAAGCACGAACTTCGATTTTTCTTTCGCTGAATGCACCTTTGGAAAAATTCGAAGACTCTTCGTCGATGGCGTACGATCCATAAAAGAAGATCTCACTGTGACAATGCATATTTATTGAATTCTTTGAAAAATTGACGTGGGTACTCTGCTCTGAATAGCTCTGATCTGAAGAGGGAATACCATCGAACTGTCTCGAGGGGAATATTATAATATCTATACAAATATCGAGAATAAACGAATATGGAAAGCAGTCCAGATACATCTTGAATAGCAAAGAAGACAATAAATACGTTTTTAATTTTCAATGCAGATAGACCTATAAACACAGAATTTGTTCATACAAAAATATTCATCAGGCATCTTTTGTCATTGAAATAGCGCTATTGAAAAATATCTTAAACGAAATTAAATTGCCTCTCGAAAGAGATGCAGCTTATAATACCTATTAAATGCAGAAGCAATAAGTATACTTTTCCTTGTTCCATTTGAGTGATCAATCTTTTCGATTGGAAAATAATTTACGAGAATTAGAAGTTCCTCGATGAGGAAAGGAAGAATGTTTTATTCTGATTCAGTACAGTAAATAAAGAGATAAATGAACTGAGATTATATTTCTAATTACATCCGTACTAGGACCAAATTGGTACAGGTCGTACAGGAGCTTCAGAGTTCCTAAAAATGATTATTTTTAACCTTCGAATCGAAACAGATCAATTTTCCTCTTTACCTTCGAATACCATTTATTAAAGAACAGGTGGTCTCAGAATAGGTCGTTTATAACGTCTGATTGGTGCGAAAGGTTCTCGCAAAAAGCTAAATTCTTTCGCCATATATTCCCCACGAAGATCGCTGTTCAAATGATAAATGACCATGACAAATATTGAAAATTACGAGTCAAGGGTTGACCTGATAAAATATCACAGACCCCATTGCAGGGCGCGAGAAACGTGATGTTTATGGCTAAAATAGGAACACGTGCGTTGGAAAGCGCCATCTGGCTTGACACGCGTATACCAGGCTCGACAAAATGGCGGAAGTTCGCGTACTCGACGGCGACTGAAGCAGAGAGAAATTTAAAACTCATCGCTCCGTTGACAGTCTATTTTCCTCCTGGTAATTTTTTCTCGAGTGCAGAGGAATGCAAAATCCCTTTGCCCGCGCTCTCGTTCATCCACTTTGCGAGATAAAACACCCCTCCGATTAAACTCGGTTATTTCTAAGGAA
>NW_016909009.1:1502740-1516100 GCF_001483705.2 Eufriesea mexicana | reverse complement strand
GAATGCCGCTTTTCTAAGGAATTATCGGGGGAACAATTGTTATTCGAAGAACGAATGCTCGCTATTGAATAGATAAAGAACGGGTCGAGGGAAAAAGGCGTTGAAAACGCGAGAGGAAATGTATTTCTCTGTCGCAACTTCGTAATTTTCAGAGAAAATTATAAGAGAGAAATATATACTTAGGAGTTAAGAGAAAGAAACTTGACTCATAGGGAAACTCTCTGTGACATGGAAGACCCAGTGTTGGGTTGCCCGTAGTTTTGGACCCTAGATAAGGAACGAATTTACTTTGTGTACTGTAGACAAATTTATTCTAAAGTATAACACAGATGAGAGTCAAAGAAGCAATTTTCATCGATGCCAAAGCTGCATGACAAGTGGCTGGCAGCAAAGCGTGTTAAGAATCCTTAGAGTGCCGTAGGTCAAGAGAAAATTGTCGGAGTCCCTCGAGAGCTTGCCGTATCGAACTCTACGTCAATAAACGGGTATTCGCAACTATTAATCTTCGATGATCCTGTAAGTAAACTATAAATAAGCCGTGAAGTACCTCCCGGCTCCCAACATTAATTCTAATTTCACGTTAATTTCTAATCCTCTCGATCCTCGGAGTGCAATACTATTCGTGATCAGTAGAGAAGGTTAGAAAAATTTGTTGCGTTTTATAAAACTGTGAAAAATAAATTTTATACCACGATTTAGAAAATGTTATCACGCAGCGGGTTATCGAAAACGCGAAGGAGATTGGCAGAAATTGGGGCACGGTGAACGTGAATTAATCGGCAACAAAAGCACAGTTGTGTGCATGAAAGAAAGATGAAAGAATCTTCCACGTCAAACACAGGCACGTATCAAAGGCTAATTCGTCGATTCAGCTTATCAATGTCCCATATAGCTTGACAAAGTACGACCATATGGTGTGTCAACAGATTCCCATACACGTCGGCCTCGACGTTCATTTGCATTATTTGAGATCGCGTTGGAAATTACGATATGAAACGCGAACGACAGCCAATTAAATAACATTGAATCGATGTCGAGGCTATCTTTATGCTTCGATAAACCTCGAATCTGCCAGCCACGTGTCAAATCGGAATTAGAAAAGGAAGGAAGGAATTCGCGATATTCGTGGCGCACATCTTCGCGATTCGCTTGCTCTTAATTCATGCGTGAAATAATCTCGATTTTCAGGCTATCGAACTGCCGCTGGAGGAAGGAACGAGACACGTGGAAAAATTACGTAGGATTATGCGAGACTAATGACAAATTAAGCGAGCACCGCCGAAAGCGAAATTCCGTGAAATATTTCGCGAGAAATAAGCTCTGATTTCGTATTCCACGCGATGTGCGAGACTCGAGGGACTGGCTGGCCGGAAATACTTCACTTCGCGTGCAAAAGTGGCGGTAATCAAACGTAAAGTGTAAAATTTTTCTCTTATTTGTATAATGAGCCGCTGCAACAAGGCAGAAAATTATCGTAGAATTATTACGAAAATAATCTGCGTATATCGACTCGAAACGAGAATTTTTCGAGTCTTCAAATAAGTATAGCGAGGACGTAGAATAGGTGTAGCTTCAGTCGAGAGTGTTTTAAACAGAAGGACAGATGTGCTAATAAAGTGTGCTTGAACTAGAGTACCAGAAACGCGAAGGAGGGTGTTGAGTACTCGAGATTATGCAGTTGCCAAGGATTTAGAGTAGTTTAGGTTTAGCTGAGTATCCTTAGAATGATTGCGTGGAATGAAAGAAATGATAAAATAAATTTTTCTCCTGGATATATATTAAAAATGGAAGACTCGAGAGTTAAGAACACGTAGAAGTTATTAAATAGACTAAAAACTGAAGACTAAAATTGAGAAAGAATTTTTTAGATATTTATTGTTTCTCGACTATTTCGAATGTTACATTATCGATAAGCTTCGCCATTAATGATTCTTTCTTGTCCAAAATAATATAAATTGTCGTACGAATAACAGGAAAGAGACTCCACTGTCTTGAATTGCATCCAAATTCTTTGACGTAAAGTTTTGCAAGGACTATGTGATAAATCAAGGAGAATCGGTTATTAGAGCAAAGTTCAAGGATTGTACTCGTCAGATTTCCCGTGGTAACGTGCAGGAACCGGGAAACGAAGAGGATTCAGAAGACAGACGACCCTTTGCAAAGAGGCACGTACAAGTTCTGCACCTCCTTTAAGACCGAGTTTCCTTTTACGAGACTTCTCCGTAGAAATATTGCTCCTTGTGTTCCACTGCGAGTTGCTGACTGCAATTCTAGCAAGCTCGCAGTCAGAAAAACAGTTTTTACTTAGAAAATGTTACTTAACCATGAATTCTTCCTTAACATCCCAAATTCGTCTTATCACTGGATGATCTGATCTCCGATGAACGTGTTCGATTAAATAATTATATTTATTGCTTTTAATATCAATAAACAAACGTTAGGAGTACGAAATAATGTTCTCACAATTGTTGCAATTTTTCTTCAACCGATTATTGAATTTTCTGTCCCATTTTAGGAAGTCAGTGCCAATTCGTTTAGCGAGCCAACAATAGGAAGGACGCATCTTTTTAATTCCTTCAATCGATTCGATGAATCTCATCCTCCAAATTGTTACCGAGTACAAGAAGATGAAAGAAATAAGATAAAGTGATGAAAATTGTAAAATCGTTTGACGCGTCTATGCAAAAGCACCTTTTCAAACAGCTTTGATTAAAATGGTGGGACACGTGAGAAGTCTGCTTGCAGAGATATACTCGCTCGAAATCGATATATATATATATATATATGAACAGAAAGAAACGCAATTACTGGACAAATTCGTGTCGCAAATGCGTGAAACTCATTGGTCCAAGAAATTATTTTAGGGAAATCGGTTAGTGGAATCGAACTAGGCTCGTGCCTGAAAATCCTCGAACCGATGGACAATTCAAGGTAGAGTATAAATGGGAAAGCATCGAGAAATATTTAACAGGATCGAGGATATTTCTAAATTCCAATAAATCTACATAATTGTGGTAGAACTTACTGTAAACATTCTGTCGTATAAACAGTATATTCCTAATTTTAATACTATTAAAAGTATAATACTATTAATACTATTTAATACTATTTAATACTATTAAAAGTATATAAACACCACTCATGATTATTCGTAACAACATCGCTATGCAACTATTCTGTGATATACAACTATTGCAATTTTATATCGCAATGACTCTAAATAAATAAAATAAAAATCGAGCAATATCGATAATCGAAAACAGAAGTGAGATAATTAAGAATGCATGAAATTTCGCAGGAATGTATGGTAAAATGAAATTTCGATAGAAAGAAAGGGATTTCAACGATATTCTTTTCTTTTCGGTCGAATATTAAATTTTTAATTTCCGGAGCTTAAGTCCCCCGTAAAAGCTTGACTGTTTTTATGTTTGTTAAAGGAATGAGTAATTTAAAGAAAATACTGTAAAATAATGCATTTCGTGACACGACCATTAATATAATTGTTACGCGATAATGATCACGGAATCATTAGCGAGCTCCTAACTTCCGACAGTCTCTAAAATAAAAATTGAGGGATTACTTTCGTATGCAAAGTTCGATACGATGCACTTTATTAATAGATGGACGAGCTGCTTTCGACGGCGCAGTGCTCTTGACGTCAACGCGATTCGAAACATGAGTAATCGAAGGTGAACTGTTGAAGCAGCTGATGAAAATTTTCCGCTCCCTTTTCTGGAAATAAAGATGTGCAGTATCGATGAGTGATTGAGCTTGCCTCGTATCAAGGTAATTAATTCCACTTCTTTTTAATTTCTTACAATTTTAATATCAGAGCACTTGAATAACGCCTAATACTTAATTATACCATACCTTTATATTTAAAATAAATTTCTACTCTTTGTTTCGTGGAATTAATAAACTTTACAAATCGACAGCTGAATTATTCCTAGATAATCGTCTTAAATACAATTGATTCCTTTGTAATTCGATAATCAGTTCATTTTCTAATTTTCTATTATCACGATGATATACATACAGGTCATGTATAGTTGCATAACTCGATTTTATTCTGCCCCAATTTTTTCTAACACTATTACCAATTTCAATGCGATAAGATGAAGTCATAGCGACACAGTCTCTATCAATTCCTTCATTGAAGAAAACTCTACCACGTATCTCTATCCTCTATAAATGGTGTTGTCATGCAACTAATGAATAATTTATAGAGCAAGTCGTCTCGATCAATTCACCGGCGCTGTTATGTAAAACTGTCAGATGCTGCCTTGAGATCAAACCACCGGACAAGCTTCTAATTTCAATGTCTATCACGCGAATCTTCTGATCCAGAATCGATCCAAATCCGCCTCACTAAAGCTGCCCAAAAATTTCAAAAAATCGCGAGTTCTTTACGTCTCCAAACACTCTTTGATAACTCGAAGTCTCAGTGGTTCGAGGTCTGACAATTGATAGATCAGACATATCTATTGCCTAGAGATATTTGCATTTTCCCTCGGTAAGAGATTTTCACGTAAAAATTCACCATATCTAGGGAAAATGGAGAGCCAACGATTTCCGATTGACTATCGAAGCAGAAGACTTTAAGGATCATATCTTGGCAACCATGGACCGAATCAATTAAAGGTAAAATGCGAGGCATCGTCGGCAGAAAGAGCATAATGGCCGTCGATAACGAAGCCACGTGCGAAAATAGAGTGGCTTATAAACACACCGCTAAAATTCTATCAATGGTATGTTTTATCGACTATTTCTTTGCTCGCTTTATGGCGATAGGAATAAAATCGTTTTATGTCTCTATCGCGATAATAAAGCCATCTTGAACTCTATTAAAACGTACGAAATACGAGTCGAAGAGAAGAAACGTTTCCGAACGTGGTAAAAGTCGATCCTTGTAAATATCCTCGACGATAACGCGAAAGTAGACGCGATATTTCATTACCCGCGAGCTTTTCCTCTGAATTGTTCGCGCTAACAGGATAGAAGCTTTCGAAATTCCCTCATTCGTGAGATATCGAGTTAAAAAGGTCGTGGATGTAAAGAAAAATCGGTTTCTATTCTGGAAATAATTTCACGAAGAATTCTTACATACGAAACAACGGGACGATACGAAAAGCGATACTGAAAAATTTCTTTTTATTTTCCCGCCAAGAATATTTGAAAATTCTCTCTTCCACGAGATATTTTAATTAAAGACGTCGCTTTTAATTAAAAATGTTGACGAAAAATCGGATCGTATTCCGATCATCTATGTAGAAGCTTCTACGTATAGAACAATGCAAGGACTGCTGTTTTGGAAAATTTTTATCAATTTTCCAGCCAACGAAATTCACGTTTGCCTCGTAGTATGATGCAATTACGCGCGTATCAACATACATCAGAGAGCCTCCTGTTAATGAGGAATCAGGTTCGAATATTCTCTCTGATACCGACATTTCTGACAACGTTCGCTATCTGCAAAGTGAACTGACCATACTTCGTCGATGTCATAATTAATGGAACACACAGAGGATCGGTGAATCTCGTTAATTGTATCGGTGATCAACGTCTATCATCGTTCAGCTAAAACAGTCCTCGACTTACCAAACAATGAGGATTCCAATTTTCGGGAAATTGTTTTGCAAAATATCGGTTTCGCCTCGGTGAATTAATTAAATTCCTTAGTTTATTAAATGAACCTAAACTCCGATAATAAACTATGATAACCATGATTGGTTCTTGGGTCGAGGTTCGAATAAATTAACATATGAAATCAACGTTAATTTAACTCACTATCATCCAACTGATTAAACATTAAACGAAACTATTTCTTTTTAATAATTGGTTGACGATGAAAATAGCTGCAAATGAAATTGAAGAAAAGAAAAATCAAAATAAATTTAGAGAAAAATCCTAGTTACGTCCACTGGTACCTTTCTCATGGCGTCGTCCAATCCGACGTCAGGGTCGAAACATCGCGTAAGCTCGATCGAAATGAGCAACTGAACGGAAACGTACTTGTTAAAGATTCATAAGATTGTTATAACGCGATCACGGTGAGCGTAATATCCTTAAGTGCCATGTTGGGGAACACGAACGACGGAGAATGAAAGCACGGCATGAAAGATGCAAACGGCGCGAGAACGATAGTAACGCATCCCGTATTCATACTTATGCTAGTGTCTAAGTATCATGAATGAAGACGTGCTTGCTCGTTATCGTTCCATCTCGTACAACTTCGTCGCTTTATTCGTTCAAACAGCCGCACCTTTATAGTAAACATCCTTTTTACACGACATTAAGCTCGAACATCGTAAAATCTAATTTTATTCATACTGACTCATCTAGAAATTATTCTTCCATTTTACCGATAGTCAAACTGTTATTTTAATCGATCATCGAATAATAAAGCGACCGAATAACATTATCATTCACCGATGTTCTATGATAATCCAGAAATTATTTTATTTCGCGAGATACCAATTCGTCAATGGAAATATCATTGATCTTTTCATGACAACGGTTTCGCACTGCAACTCCAGTGTAACGATGCAGGCTATAGGTAACGAATAGTCAATACCGTGTGAAATAAAAATAAATTTAGGATATCCAAATCTTCCAATGAAGAATATCGATTAATGATACAATGATAAAAATTCTAGTTATGTGTCATTTTCTATCACAATTTCTCCGATTCTCGAACCATATTGGAGCATTATACGAAGGATGACTGTACATGTAAAATAATTTATCGGAAATAATACATTTTTGCGAGGCAAAAAGGCTATGGGAATCTTTGACTATCACGTTGATATATTTATATCATTTTATTTGAAGATTTGTAGCTCGATAATTTAAGAATGCAAATTCCAGTATACCGCGTGACGTTATAACTCGCGGAAACGCGACATTTACGATCCTCGAACGAATTTACGATGACACGTTCCATTTTAATGCGAAAGCTGTAACGAGATACGTTCATCGCACCGATAACGATACTTTCTGGACGTTCTTTCGCAAATTTACATTCGTATTAATTGTAGCTCCCGATTTAAAATCCGGCGGAAATAACCCCCGTCGCGACCAGGATATGATCGCCGAGAAAATTAACATCTGGAGAAACTCCATCTTGGAGAACATTCCATTACTCCACGTGGTATGTTTCTATTATCCTTTCATTAGATCGAATCGATTTCACGTTGCTTGTAATCGGTTTTCATCGACGGCGAAGCTGCTATTTTACCAATTACGACCTATCGACTTTTTATTAGATTCCTGCTCTGGTACGTTTTAATCGAGCCATTCCATCGGATTGGGAATTTTCGAGAAATTCGAGACTACGTGGAAAATATTGATATTTCTCTGAACGATGCTGGTAAATCGTGATTATATGGATAGAAGTGGAATTCGAGGAAATATAAATCGGAATATCGAAATTAGAATATCTCCTGTTGTATATTATTTTTCTCTTTTATTTTGAGCAGAGGAATTAGTCAGGTTTAAATTCCGATTTACCTTGAAGTTTATAAAAAACGACGGGAACGTATTGGAAAAATAGTAGGTCTTGACGACATGACACGTCGTTTTTCATTTCAAAGAGACTCATTTTTCAACTAGATTCTCCTTTGTTTATGTTTTCTATGATTACCATATTCATAAAATAAGCACGTGATCCTTTTGTGTTTCGCGTAAAGAATATATGTATATTTTTCGCAAATACAGGCTTGAAATTTTCAATTTAAAACAGAGTTAACTAAATGGAAACCAGACGAGTTGGCTAGTCGACGCCATGTCGGTCTCGTAATGTAATTTCTAATTTTTCTGTTCCGTTGCACCTTCGTTTTTCACCCTTTTCGTCTATCCTCGGATCAATTTATTTCCGTTCCGTGTGTCTTCCTTATTTTTTAACGGTATCGCCATTTCCGCGCTAGTTATCGATGCTCTTAATCAAAAAGCGACGAGATCGGAGCACTACTCTAATTATAAGTTTCTTTCGTTCTTTCATTTCCCCGCGAAACTCGTGGTACTTTGACAACGTTAATTTTGTCATACGTGTACCTTTATGGACAAAATGATAAATTCGAATAGGAGAAAAATAAAATGGAATAAAGAATTAAAAATTAATATAAAATTGCCCAGACATTATGTCGATATTATTTCAATTAAAAAATAATAATTGCACCACGAGACTAAAAATTTTCGAAAACTATCTCCTCGCTTCCTTCATTACGCTATTAAATTAATTAATCCAGTGTAAACGATTCATCCTAAACACCGCGAATGTCTACGAAATGATACTGCTATTCCTGTTTCAAACTACGAAACGACTACACCCAAACTCCTGCAATACGATTAACGCAATCTGCATTAATTTAACAGCTGCTGGTAATTCACGGTTTATTTGATTTACGTACAGAACCGCGCACGTTCTGTTCCGCCATTGCCCGGCATGTAATACCAGCATTCTGAACATTAATACTCGACCGCAATGGAATAATTGCAAACTCGATCTTGTAAGAAAACTGACTCGAATATTCTTAACTACTATACACAGAAGACAACACGAATGAACGTAATGATTTTGTCGAATAAAATATCTACTTACCTCAGTTTGTATGTCCATATTCACCATCCTTAGTGAAACGGAAGTCTTTCAACTATGGCGGCCTCTGCAACAAAGAAAAATTTGTTAAACGTATCGGATATATTAGGAAATTTGATTTCTTAAATCAATAAATTATCAGTAATTTATATTTACAAAACTATGGCTGTGTTTAATCGCTTCTTATACGCTTGAAGTTCTAATGGCGCGTGCCATAATCAACAGCAAGGTCGGTCACAGCTCGCGCCATCACGTCCGAACACGTCGAAGAATAACACACAACTGATACAGAAAGACATCGGCGAGAATGTCGGACACACGTCAAGCTATTTTTCGTCCGAACATATCAAAGAATAACATAACTGAGATAGGAAGACATCAGCGAAAATGGACTACGAGTCTAACCAATGTTGTTTACATTGAGCCTTGTCTACGAACCATAGCTCCCAATCATAACACTTCTGTTTGGCTCGATTTTCTTATCACGAGTCTCACACGACATTTTAGACGAAGGAGTTAATAACGATCAAAAACATAAATTACAAACTTAGGTGTATTTGATACAAACAACCCAAAAATGAATCTTCGAATCGATTCAAAGTTCTAAGAAAGATAATTACCTTCCCAATTTAAATACTCAGTGTCACTATAACTTGCATTTAAGTTTGCATTTATGATGAAAATGATAATTTCAAGCATTCCTGGGAAAGTAAGTGTAACTGCAGTATGATACCATTAGAACGTATATATTATACATTCTGTCCATTTTGCTATGCTCCATCTTGCTCTCCGATACATCACGAAGCACCCAATATACTCGCTTATGCATTTCATTGTTCGCCGCAATGTAGGAACCAATTGGCGTGAACGGAAGCGCAGCTGAAATACGAGCGACATGGATTATGTTAAAGAGATTAACGAAGGACTAATCCTTGATACCTCCGCCTCAACTTCCTCCATAAATTTAACGAAATCAAACTTCCCGTGCCGTTGAATCCCGTTTAATTCTAAACCATTTACACTACGATTATTAAATATCGGTAAAGGCAGAAATCACGAGCGAAAATTGAATCGAAACCTGGCCGATAAATCGGCTAACGCGTTTCCACTTCTGTGTAATCTGGATAAAAGTTCAGCCAATCATAAACAGTCTTTTCGAACGAAAGACTTAATCCCGTTCTCGACTCCCATTGTTACGGAAATACACGTTCGCCATTGTAGGGTTTATTAGCGATGTTATTACTGGCATTAACGTTAATACTCGCACATGGCGTTTGCGTTGGATAGAGTTGCCAAAGTCGGGCGATCAGTCCGAAACTTAATCAAACTTTCGAATACGCGCCAAAATTGAATTGCGCCTTATAATGTTCGTTGCTTCGCGGTTTCCGTAAATGGACGAGGGCACGAACGTGTAATAAGTGTGTTAGAGAATAAATTTGGTGGAAATTTCAGGTGAGTTTTGCTCTCAAAGGTATTGTATATCGTGCGAAAAGTGTTAGGTTAGGTTGGAAGAAGTGAGGAGGGGGATCAGTCTAGTTTCGTGGTACCTTTGCTTTGATGGAAAATAAATTGTTTTCTTGGAAAAGAGAAGGTTTTGGAAGAAAAATCAGCATGACTGATGATATGTCAATACTGGTGGCTGAAAGCGATGCTCTGGTATGATATAACTGGAAGAAAACGACCGGGTTGCAATAGATGATAAATATATACGGATATTTCATAGGTAAACCAGTGACATGAATAATGATGCGACAGTGAATATATTTGATGTCAATGTTGATAGCTGAAAGAGGTGCTTTAACATGATATAGTTGGGGAAGGGAACGGCTTCGTTCCAATAGGTGATAAATATGTACCAATGTTCTGCGTGTTATCGATATTTTTGATAGCAATCTTCGAAAGGATGCGAAAGATACATTGAAAATTCCAAAACTTAAGAAAAATAGTTTTAGCGATATAATAATATTGAATTCTGAAATTATTATTCTTTCAGTACATTCGTATAATTTATTCAAAGCATAAAATCAAATAATATACCTACTTCGCTTGTTCCAAAAATATATTTCAACTACGCAGGGTAAAATTAAATTCCAAAATTCATAAAAATTTAAAACTTTCACAAAGAGTGATAGAAGCTATAAAAATCGTAATTAAGTTTAAAACACAGGCAGCCTCGAATTTCTGAAAAATTTTATATATGGAAAAGTATAAAATATTGGAAGCTACTAAAATTACAACTAAACCGAAAATACAAAGGGCGTCGAATTTCTGGAAAATCCTATCTATACAAGAGTATAAAAAATTCGTTTCGAATTTTACGGGAATATTCCGATAAAACGAGATCTAAAATAATTCATAAGAAACATATAACCAAAATTCGCGAAGATTATTTAGCGATAAGAATTTGAAAGAGTGAATTATATCACGTAAACCTCATCTCAGGGACGCAGCGATTTATTTTCAGAAACTGGATATTTCTTTAAATTCCAGCACACGCCGCGAAAAAGAAATCCGCTCCGATTTCACCTGTCTCCAAAGCTTCAAACGATGTTTTCAAGCTTTGTTCCCGATCGTCGTTTCGAGCCGACTTCTATCGATGCGAATCGAACCTTCAAGTTCGCATATTACCGTTTTTACAAAATGCTTCTAAATAGCACGAGCATTGAAAAGCGGAAAGGAACGAGAGATAGAACGGTCGATGATTATTATCAGGAAAAGTCTCGTCCTCTTTCACGCTGTTAAAAGCTCCCACGCTGTTAACGTAATAGCTTGCAGTATCGAGAAGATCTGTGCGACAAACAGAGTACGATAAAAATGCAAATTCGACGATTACGCGACAACAGTTCGATGGAAGCCTTAATCCGTGGACGAAGATTTATTTGGATCCAAAAAATACCTCTTTTCCTCTTCTTCGTCGAAGTTCAAAGTCGATTTGAGACTAGAGTGAATTATCAGAAAAGAAAATTCACGAGTGATATATCATTAATTTTATTTTTTAAAAATTCCTCTATTTCTTTATTATCGATTTAATAAAGGGTTGCGTAATAAGGGAATGCTCAATAATACATTGCAGAGAATAATTATATAATAATTATGAAACTGACTTCTGGGAATTATTAGTAATAAAATTGGTAATATAATTAGTAATATAATTAGTAATATAATTCTGGGTATAATATCTGGCTCGCTATGCTTTAACATATTCTGATATGCTCAAAATTTGTATTAATTCTAAAAACTCACAATTTTCTGGTATAATGGCTAATTAAAATTGAATTTTTTCCCAATTTTACAATTTTTCATAATAAATTTGTAGCCCAAGGGGTTAATGCAGTTCCTCTGTTCTTAGCGAGAAATTCGGTATAATTTGTATAAATTAATTAAATAATAATTAAAAAATAATCGTACGTATAAATTAATTAAAACCTAAAGAAAACACTATTTCAGTAGAAGATATGACTCTCATCTATCCCTGATAGTTGAAATATGGCTCTTATCGTGGAAAGCTTTGATCATCTTCACATTCCACCGTGAAGATATACTCTTATCATCTTCATCCTAACTCTAAAACTCGAAATTCATGATCGAAACTTTGATTTTCGAAGTAATTACTTAATTTCGTCGATCGATATCGTTTTGCCTGACCAAATCTGCAAGTTTCCGATAAAACGTTCCCATGCAATTGTCCGTCAAGCTCTGAATGGAGCAGAATCGTTCCTACGATCTTGGCATAGTTGAACGTTCTTAATTTCGTCTCAGCTCGCGCATTACATTCGCCATTTTTCTCTCTGCGATATTAGATCAGCGAGAAGAAGACACTAATATCACGACGAATCGGTATGTGAATAAAATTTATTAGTCGACAGATATGCAGATTTTGGAAGTGCTTTCCTTCAAAAATTCCAGCAGCTCTCGTTCGAAAAATTCGACGAAGTAAATAGGAATATTAGAAATCTAATTTTCATTTAGAGATCTCTGTTAATTTACATTTTCTACAAGGTAAATTAATGAATAGGAAATCTAGTTTTTAGAAATACTACTTTCCTTAATAAAATCCAGCTTATGATAGTACTAATTTCCTTTAAAAATTCTACTAATTTAAGTTTTCAGCAAAGAAAATTGGAATATACTTAAACATAGATCTCATAATTAAATGGAATATGAAACTAACTTGTGACAAGTTAATTTAAAGATTTATGTATCTCTTCCAAATTACAGTATTCTACAGGCGCCATTGCGATGACTGCTGAAGACAAGTATTTCTGCTATTATTTATGGCTAAAATTTCAGAGCGATGAAAAATTAGCCAACCATTGAAACAGCGTGTACAAAATCTTGGGAGATTATACTAAATTCCAACATAACGCGTCCAAGCACCAAGGTAACCAATTCTTCACCAACTTAATCCTTCTTCCGAGACGAGAATCTACCAAAGGCGATCACGAACACGCTTTAATCCCAAATATTCTCCACAAAGACTAGTAGTCACGTTTCCCACAGCCACCTTTCCACGAACTTCGAGCGATCTTCGATTTAACGTAGAAACAACGTTGGTAGAAGCGTCTGGCCGTCTGCCAGCTTCCGGCAAGTTAACCACCGACCACGAGTTCCTATAGCGTCAATCTGGCCTTCATTCGTCACCATAGCGCAGCTGACACACGTTCCCGGTGAGTAAATATTTTTGTCGAATTATAAATTCGAAAATACCATATCGTGGCACGCGCTGGACACCGATTTTCCATTCGCGAGAGCTTTCGCTCTTCC
>NW_016909009.1:1494770-1502508 GCF_001483705.2 Eufriesea mexicana | reverse complement strand
CTGATCCTCGATAACGATCTCTGACGTTTTCTAATGTCCAGATAAATTGAACGTCTTGTAACATCCTTACCTAATTTCTGAGAATCTTAGGTGATCAAAGTTTCCTCGTTTACTTTTCTTTTATTCCTTACTAAAACTATATATTTTTATTTATAATACCTAAGATACTCAAAGAATGGACAAATCGAACATCGTGTGATATAATGTTCTGTCGTAACTTTTAAAAATTTTCCAAATTCTGTTTCTTCCAATACTTCCTCCTTTTCCTCTTGCTAACAGTATTTTCTTAACTTCTTCGTTTCTTCACTCTTTTCTTGGATCTTCGACAACACTCGTGAGTACTCAAACGATGGATAAATCGAACATCGTGTAACGAATTGTTCTATTATTCCCCAAAGCTTCGAATGTGCTGCTTTACCCTCACTTTCTTCTTTCTCTTCTTCGCCTCTCAGCGATGGGTCTCCGGGTAGCCAAACAATAGACAAATCGAACAACGTGTAACGAAGTGTTCCCCTATTGGTCTTAAAAACTTTGCACTTACTGTTTTTCGCCTTGGCTAAATTTTTGTCTGCAAAAGTCGTCAGAGGAATCGTCGAAACGCTTATGATACTCGACGAAAGAGGAAGATTCGAATCCTTGTAAACAATATCGCGAGGGTGACGAGCGACGAAGGGTGGTTTCGGGGAAAAAACCGATGCAGGTGTACTTCATCAATAAACGTCCGGAGTATGTATGTTAAAATAGATTTATGGCAACAGCTGTGCCAAGAAGTGGAGCCGATATGAAGCTTTCAGGTTCACAGATTCGCTGCTCGCCGATTGACGGTTACTTGAGAACCGAAAGCCAATTTGGCTCGATCGTCTAATTATACCCGGAATTTATTTCTCCAATGAACGTTATCCTACACTCGGTGCTTTCTTACAATGTAGTCAAATAAAATAGATGCTGTAAATATTATAGCAAATATAAGTAGCTAACGTCCTCCAACGAGAGAATATTTTTGACACAATTTGAAGTTCACAGTAATCGAAGAATACGTTGAAGATTCGAAATGTTTCGGAAATTTCCGTGAAGATCTAGGTGAAAGCTAGCTTTTGGCAAGCGAGGAAGACTACGATAAATTATGTCGTGTCTAGAAGCTAACATGAGAATACGCGATAAATCAGCCTGAAACATTGCTATCCAATTTTCTTTGAAACCATGAAAAATGTTGCATAATCGAAAAAACGATAAACAGTTAAAAATTCACAGGAAAGATTTATAAAGCCTACAAAAGACTGAATAAAATACAATGAATGTAAATAACGAATATAAAAATTAAATAAATAAAAATAAATTAAGTTTGTTGGAAGAAAAGACCATTAATAGAAAAGATTTAATAAAATAATTTAATGATGAGGGATTAGAAAGATTCATAGAAAAACTATTAAAATCGTGTTCCCAAACGTTCAGAATTAAATTCTTTTTTAACAGAAAGTTTACTTAAGAAAAGGAATAATTCTTCCACAGGTAACCAGAATTTCGCTTGAATTTATATTTTAGATTAATATTTATTTTTAATTGATTATTTGAATTTGCGAGATTGCGATGCAATAAATAGATGTTTAAGGAATCGACAGTAAAAGCAAACATCGGCTATTAAAAATGCTCAATCTAAAATCGTGTCTACCTTCGAATCCCACAGACAATAGCCACTTGCCGTCGTACGTAATCTCCATTTTGTAAGAAAGTATTGAGACTTAACAGACACCCTCTCGGTAACTTCTACGTCGTTCTTTTTCCAGCTTGGAATAAAGCCCGTCGAGTCCAAAAATCCGAGGAAAATTGCGGTCTGAGAAGTAACCGTATATTAAACGCGACCTTGTTTTCCATTGTGCAAATTGTTTGGGCTAAAGGGACTTTATTGCAGATCACTGATAAAAATCATAAAAGAGGAATTTTCAGAAATTTCCAACAAATTGATTCCATATTGTAACAAAACAGGGGTCTCGGTTTTGCAATAAACGAGAAAAATATTCACAAATTCGGTTTTAATAAAATTCTGTGCCCCAAAGCTGTATCGTATTTAATTAATTTCTTTGAAACTTTAATCTCCGGCATATTCCGAATTTTATTTCGCTCGATAATGCTTTAATATCGTCTATTAAATTTTCATCATCTCCCCTTCGCATACCTTCGCGATATCTGAGTTATAATCCTGCGGATTAATTTTCCCTCGAAATTGCTAATTTTAATTGTCAGCCTTATGTAAATACCAATTATCGGATCGGCTCATTAACGAACGTCACCTCGATCTATTGGTCTAATTATGCAAGGAAAGCATTACCAACCTCTGTATATGATAGCAGACGTACGTGTACACGTATGAAACCATGCGTGAACAAATAACCCAACCTTATCGCTTTGGCTAATGAACTAAGTGTTCAGCCTTCGAATCGCGTTCAACACGTTGTATCCAACATCTCAAACATGCCACTAGAATTAATTTCTAATCAACGATATCGATCCACTGACGATGAGATCGATCATCGAGAACGATGGGTACCTTGAGGATAATCCGAATAATCCAATAATTTCTCGCGTAGCGCACATAGCGATTGCAGTTAATTTCTTTTTTCTTAGAAGTCTATGTAAATTGTAGGATGAAAAGGAAGCAGGATCGGACACTGAAATGAAATCGGAATTTCAACTATATGAAAAATATTCACGAAGATTTGGTTGAAATCCCGAAAGAACTTATATCCCAATATTATATTTCATGTTCTCCAGAATTCCATTGCCCAGTCGAATACTCTGCGTATGAAAATTTCTGTATTTTCATATTTCTAGCTTAGGATCCCAGCTCCGATCCAATAATGGTATCTAGGATCTTGAAATATGAGCACATCTTAACGTTTGTCCCTCACTTTTAAAAGAAAACTACCTTAGCTTGAAGAAAGCTGAAAGAAGAATAAAAATTCTTCGCTTCCTATCTTTCTCAAAAGGAGGAGATTCAAGAAACCTCTAAGAATTTCACAAAAAGCGTATCACTGTTGGTCTTTCTCGGCTCTTTTATCCACAAGAACCTGCTGACGTCGATGCAATATTCGCTTAGCGATTATGGTCACCTCGCCAGTCCAGGATAATCAATGATCCCTGATATCCTCGCGCTGCGGAATTTTCTGAACAGTTTAACACCTACGGGGTCACGAGGCAAAGAAGTATAAGTATCATTTATGATATGAACTGGACGACGTCGAAGTTACACAGCGATAAGGCCACGATGGATGTTCCAGGCGTTTCAACTTTATGGACATCAGGAAATGGAATTTGCCGTGATGCACACTGAATACATATCGGGTAAGTACATGTACATTTCGCCACTGAATGACACATCAAAGTTTGAGATTCACGAATGTCAGGAACATCAAAGACACGAGAAAGCTGCCGCGTCTTTCATACGGTGATTCTTTGCCTCCTTTAATCTAATTCGCTTCGTTAGATCTCGCTATTTCTCCTCGAGTTTCAGGAAAGTACAGCTAATCTCGAAGCTAGACACAGGAAGTCTCCAGCTTCAAGCTGACATTTAACGTGTTTGCTCGAACGAACTGACAAACAGGTGTTACAACCGGTTATAGCTACGCTCTATATACAGGCTATGATGATTATTGAAGATGTTTAAAGCTCGTCGACAAGCAGCTGACTGTCTCTACGGCCAACTAACGTCTAACTAGAAGCCTGATTGCTTCGTGAAGTAAATTGTTGGAAACCTGATTGCCTTCGATTCCAAACGAGCACGACTGTCAAGCCGATCGATACCTAACTGACCAGTGTGGATCAAAAGTATTGACCTCCTTCGGCTTCTTCGCTGTCGGATAAAACTATTTTCTCAGCAATTGTGTAACCCTCCCTGAGAAATTGAATAACCGTTTGATTGATTCTGATGGTTACCTCTATTCTTATGCCATGAGAACCATGACAGACATTTCTAGAGTCACCGGCGACCTCGGGATTCTAAGATCGAACGGAAGATTATTCCATAATTGCTTCGAAAATTGGTCTGAAATTTTTGTTTACCAGAGTTTGTGATCTTGAAGGAAGCTCCTAGCTTTCGTGGCTGAGATTTGCATAAAATTTTAATTACAACAAAGATATTCCAGGTATAACGTCGGGTGACAAAATGAATTTCTTACAGGTGATAAATATTTGAAAGAAGATACCTTAATGAATTTTTACATTTTTCTGAAATAGAATGTAGTATATATCTCAAGAAAATGTACTATGTTTGTACTAAATGCTAAAGTTAAGGCTAAATAAAAAAGGAACTTTAACAGGTGCCTACAAATGGCGGAATCACACGATATTGTGGAACTGACGTATAATGTGCTAAGTTTTCTAATCTTTTGTAATATTCACAACCAGGTGTAATAAAAAACAGATGATATGATAAAAATAAATTACAAATCTTCGTAACTTCTTTAGAAATAGATTTTTCAAGTCCGTCTTATTTTATGGGAGCGTGTCAATTGATAAAGCTCGATTTACTCCACGATAGTCTTCAAAATTTCTAAAGTCTTTAATAGCCCGCGTAATAAAGTTGATCTAGTCACGAAACAGCTCGTTATACGCGACGATTTCGAAGGGAGAAAAATCGGTGAAATATTTTCCTAGCAGAACCAAGATCGAACGACGATCTAGCCAGAACGAAACGATCGAACGGTGACGCAGCCGGCTGAAAATAAGCGGACAATTGTATCAGTTCCGATGCAGCTGCCTACTCCTGCATTCGTATAGATCATGGATATTCGCGATTATTCGTTTACATAACGGAAATACCCTGACTCCCTTGAAAATGCATTAAATGTACCTCGATCCAATAGAACGCGCCACAGATCGTACCTGATTCTTTCGCTAGCAGCATGTGAACGATCAAACGCTGATCAGAGTCCAATGTGACTCGAGAAAATCGTCGACTATGAAATAGACGAAGTTTGTTAAAAACGGTTGATTATAAACGGATTCGATAAAGGAAGAATCAATTTTTGCTGAGGATCTTCTATAGTCTTCTTTATGGCTTTCGTAAGAGTTTGCATTAAACCAATGTTCCGACACTCTGAAGGATTTTATAAAGTTCACATTGCAAGTTGGAAGCAGGTCCACTGAATTCTGGGGTTCGCGGAACTAAAAATTCACGGAGAAAGTTCTGGATTACGAAAGTTGCCGAAGTTCTGGATTACGAACTTCGAGGTTGGAAAGTCGACCTAGTGGGCTTCAGGTTTCGGGGTTAGGAGTCTGATTTATAACGAAGCACTCTGTTTGCCATTAACCTTATCAATGGCTTCGCGTGACGCCAAAATAGACGATTAATCGGAGTTATGGAGTTTCGATAACACGGAGTTTGGATTAACCGGAGTTTCGCGAAGAATTAAAGTTACGACAGTCTGGCTATTTTTGGAATTCGAGGGGAAAATTTCTCTCGGATAATCGGTCCCAGTGAACCAAATTTTTTATCACACCGTAAATCGACTGGAGATTAAGCAATTTTCAAGAGTAAAATGAAAAAAAAAAATATGCAAATTTTATAATAGCTATTACAAAATCATAGATTCCATCTTGGATATATAAATATATATATGAAGAATCTATTTCGTTTTAATATTTCATCCACTGCAATGTAATACCCGATGCATTTTCAGCTTCGCTATCTATCAGAATAGTACATGTGCTAACACTAAAGCATATCAGACTTACACCGCGTTCATAATTATCGGCCTATTTAGATAATCGATCATTCGGCTAACTGAAATTTGAATAATCGAATTTATGCACTACCGTATTTGATACTACAGTCAAATAGGAAATCAGCTTGGATAACACAGTTGATAGTCCACTGAGTTAACCCTCCCCTTACGAATTATCTTTCTAATCACCTCACTGTTGGAATATACGTATATAAACTGAGAAACAAAAATTACGCGGGCTTTTAAAAAATAATATACTGGGATCAATACGACTCCCGTTTATAGGCTAGGGTTAGTAAAGGGTTAATTCTGTTCTCGTTGTAAGAAGAAAAGGTGACTCGTCACGTTTCCCACGTGTGATCTTCGATTGATAATGGAGCGTCACCCAATAACCCTTTAAAAAAATCGAGTCCAATGCATGCGGATTTTTTGCCTGATAAGAAAGCCGATTACAGGGTACGCGTATGAGGGTAAATCGCTATAATTATAGATAAGTATCGGTGGTGGTGGTCGGCGAAGGGACTCGACCGAGGGACAGGGCGTAATTAAATCGTGGTAGGTCAAAAGGGGATGCTAAAACGAGTCCTAACATAAATTGATTTGCGTCCACGAAACGGCTCATGATAGACAGGCCTACCCCCATGAGACCGCGAATACTACATGGTTCGCAAATACTTGCATGTACCGTTTGTCTTCCAGCTCAATGCGACGCGTACAACATTCGCTATGATGAAATCTGATTAATCATCTCCAGACGAAATTTTTCGTTGCTTATTTATTTTCTCAACAATTTCCATGTCTTTCGTGATACGTATGATAATTTTGATAGCAAGTGTTTATTATGACACAATGTGAACGTGGATTTGATTGCCCACTTTGTTATCGTCTTTTCTAAATTCTAAACCTCATAATACACGCAATAATGTATAAATTACTTAACGAGTTACTTAATTAGCCTTGCATAATAGTCTTTCAAACTTTTGCCGAACATTTAATTCGAAGCTTAATTTATTTATCATATTCATCATTTTAAACGGCCGCGTAACTTGAATATGCATTACTCTATTTGCGCGGCTCGCATACTTGGTAAAACATAGCTTGCTTTAATAACTCACATTCAGGTGAACAATCCAAATTAACTATTTTCGGACTCCATTAATCATACGGTGGATTTCTATTCAACGCTTTGACCTTGTTACAACGTGAAACGAAATAATCATTGCAATTTATACGAGATATCGAAGGTAATGAAAATACCATTGAAACTGAATAAAACTGAAATCAGAAGAGAGTATGGGAGGAAAATAAAAAGCTGACGATAATAATCTGGCAAACGGAGAAACGAAATAATCATTCGAGTTTATGCAAGATATCGAACAGAATACAAATATTTTGAACGAAATTGAATTGCAGCTTCTCCGCGATCGACAGTAGTTCGTGCATGAAAATACGAGGGAATAAGGATAAAAAGGTAATGATAATAATCTACCAAGAACAAAAGGAAGAGAAGCATTAAAATTTATGTAAGATATCGAAGGAAATAAAAATATTCCGAACGAAATTGAAACCCACCTTCTTCGCCAACGAAAGAAACGCGAATAAGAAAATACGCGAGAAAAATTGCAGCTGCAAAATAAACGTTACACATGGGGAATCTTTCATGGAGACCTCGGCTGCCACGCTCTACCGATCGAATAAAATAAAACTGAACGACTAATAAAACAAAATTACGGAATCATACCGAACGCGTCAATTGCAGGGAACGTCGATTGGAAAATCAATGTTTGTCTATCAGCTGGATAAAACATACCGCGAATGGCGTGTGTTATTATTTCAGCTGTGGTGGAATGGCGTCAACGACGTAATTCACGGATTTATCGCATCGTGAACAGCCTCGAGATGCATTTTGTCGAAGCTCGTGGCTACTAAATTCGAGCGACCAGCTCGACGCTCGTTCAATCCTCTTCCATTGATCGTGAAATATTTTCCATCCGTGATTCAACAAACGCCTCTTTCCC
>NW_016909009.1:1474077-1494003 GCF_001483705.2 Eufriesea mexicana | reverse complement strand
TCTTTCCCTTCTGCGGGTCCGTAAATTGCGAAATTATGACTTCTCCAAAACGCTGTTCAAATTTTTCTTCTTTCTCTGCTAGCTGTAAGCTACTTACTGCTGCTGTAAGAAGCTTAGTTTCGATTTATACCCAGAAGGATTTATATCAACGATAGATCTACGAAATCAGGTAAAATGACTAATTTCAGATGTTCTTTGTGTTATTATTATGAGTCTTTCCGTGGTATCAATTTCTAGGTTACTAAAAAAGCTCGATGATTATTTTAACCTGCAAATGGAGATTCCTAAAAGTCATCACCTAATGGTCTCTGTCTTATAAATAGGACTGACTGAGCTCGACTACCCTTGAATTTAAGTAGAGGTTAACACTAACCTCTCAAAATAATCTTACTGACAAATCCATTAACCTCAAACCTGACGAGTCTACGTAAACCCTCGAACAGCCATACATCTCTCTTTTGCACTCCAATCTTGACATCCAAATCTCTTTTACCGTGTCGACACTCGAAACTTCGCCACTTCTTATAAATATTCATAACAATCCTCGTTGCCACGATAGAATATTTATTACCCCTCGTCACAGACCAAGTAATTCCGATGTGAATTAAATTACCACGTAACCCATCACATTAGTGGAACTACGGAAGCAGCATCCTTTTTCATAAATTTTCCCTTCAAGGTTACAGGGTAGAATACTTTATGAAATATGAAGCTTTTATCCGCGCAAATTCTACCTTCGAAGACAGTTTAGATCGAGAACATCGATGTGAAACTGACAAAGGAATATGTTAGCTTGGACCATTTTTCACGGCGCCGTGTGGGTTTCCCCGGGGGTGCGTTTAATGCATCGAATGTGATTAAAAGGAATATCATCGTGCCAACGTTCTAGCGTGCTAGGTAAGCGAAGGGAAAAGAAAGATATTCATCGTGTTCATTGTTTCGGACAAACTGCTTTCGCATCTACCTCAAGATCCCTAACACATATCACTATTGCTCTTGGTCGCGTGCAGCTATGCGCATTCATTTTCCAGACATTTTCAATCTCAGTATATACGTATCTCAGGGGAAACGAAAGCTGGTGCTGTAAATCGAATCCAGGGAAAAGTAAGCGACACACGCCAATGAAAATATCAACGAAGTCTCAGTGTTCGAATCAATTTATCGCGCGCCATTTTGTACGGCTAGAAGTCAACTGGCTGATCGAACCGCGTCGAGTGGTATAAATCGAAATTTATACCACTTCGAAAATTATTCGCATCGGTTTTACCATCGACGATAATTGCTTTCGATAAACGAGATTTTTAATTCGGTTGGCAGAAACAGGTTGTAGAAAAGTATAGTACCGAGGTACGATGTAACAAAGTCGTGGATTAAAGTGACAACGACACGGAAAGATGTCGCCGTAATTAGGACGTGCGGCGACAGAGTGCGTTGTGTTGTTTCTGGCGTGATGGCGTCTGAAAAGTGTGCTCTTTGCTTTTATCTCTCACGTCATTATCGTATAGTTGTCTTTTATTTTTCGTTTAGATTTTTCAGTTGTTTATGCCTCGGTTCTTCATCAGTTAAATAAAATATTAAAGTTGGAAAGTCAGAGGACAAAAGTGGAATTAAATTTTTGTTATAAAAGAAGAAATTAGAGAGAAGTGTTGTAATTTAACTATCGATTACCAGGCTATACTCTCCTAGCGAAAAATGACTTTAGAATTTGAAAAGATTTCATTCCAGAGAAAATTGCAATTCCCTCTCGTTCGTGCAATCCGATTCATTACAACGCAGTGAAATTTCACGTTTTCGCGATTTAATTTGTCGCGTATTTCGATGAACAAATATTCTAACGTCATTTCTTATTCGCTACGAAAACGTACAACATGCAAGTGCGAATGTTTCACACTGTGGGATGGAAATGATTTTCGAGAGAGCGAATATTTAGAACACGTTAGTGAAACCAGTACTCTTAAATTAAAAGCAATGTGACAGCATATTTCATATTGGTTAAAGAAAAATATTTAATTATAATACAACTTTAAAAAGAAAATAAAAATAATAAAATAATAAATCAATAGTTTTATAAAAGAACCAAGTCACATAATTAATCTTCAATGAATCAATATTTTAAGATATTTAAAGAGCAGTAAAAACACGATTTTACTACGACAAATTTAAAACTGTTCTACTGTAAAAAACCAAATATACGAGTAACCACGTTCCCCGCTATAATTTCAGTAAACCCTGAATTTTGCAAACCCTTTCATCCTGAGAGCTCGATAAATCGTGGATAAACATGATCATCAAACGCTAGAAGTCGTATTTTTACACTTTAAAATATTCCGCGGCAAAAACGTGAGCGAAATTGCTCATCAGCCAATTGAAATCTCTATGACGCGATTTAATATCCCAGATTTCCAATTAGCTGCACCTATACCTATTCGACATTTCGCGGATTCGTTACATTTCCATCGATCAAATACGTTCGCATCGTTTGGTCACGAAATGAAACATTTTTTTAGGAACAATGGTTCCTGAATTGACAAATATCTCACCAATGGGACGAAATTTTCACAAAAATTTCGAACACGAATTTCTGAAAATATGGAAACGTCCCCGTGGCTGGAAAACATTCGTGTTCGAATGTGCGTAAATACTTCAATTAAAGGTTCTCCCGGAGGCAACTGCGTTTAATTAAACTTTCCACTTCCGAAGTTATAGCACGTCGCCGCGGTGTTTTGTTCCATTCAAAATTGCACCTTATTTCACCCAGAAAGCATCATAGAGACCTCTTCTATCTTTCGCGATGCAGCAATTCCTTGGACATTAATTTTCCGCGATAAGTTCATTACAATACGAATGGAAATATTCTATGGAATGTGTTTTCGTACTTTTCAACGAGAAATCGACGGAGAAGTCTGAAACTCTGTGCCATTGTTTCTTTGTTTCCATGTAAAAACTGTAATTTTTATTTTCATTTATTAATTCTATAATCTACATTAATAGGGTAAATAATATTAATAGCAATAAAATCTATTTACGGGAATAAATACCAATTAGTAACAGAACACAGGTGCACGAAGAGAAAAAGAAGAAATAGTTGCATCAGATTATGAATATAAATCAGTGGGTAACACCGTGCTTAATTTCGAAATAGCAATCGAAACTTTCACGTCTGTATTTATAAAATAGCAGTGCATTTCAGAATTTACGATACTTAACGAAACGAATTACAGACTTCTTCGTTCCCGACTTTAATTACCGCCCTAAACGCCATTCAAGTCGCGTTCACGAAACTTTGGGTACAAAATGAAGGAGGAATGCTAATATATGTTCTGAATTTCGCGAGACTTCTCGCCCTTATCAATCAACGACCAGTATAGCATCTCGAAGCCCGAATAATACTTTACAAAGCGTTTCGTGTCAGCTAAAATAGAGGCCTCGAAGAGCGTGACATATCCTGCCAGAAGTATAATTGCCGGTCGCGTACCACGCCAGGACAAGTAGGTACGAGATTTTAAAGCGTAATCTTCACGCGAACTTTAACGAGTTTCATGCACCGATATACGTAATAACTTGCCGATATGAAAGCGTTGATGAAGATCGGGGGTAATCATAGGCTTTGAAAATTTACAATTTTTCACTCGTTATGATTTCAATTTGGGACACTGTAATTGGGGCATTGCAGTGTTCGTTATATTTTTAATTAAAAGTCTTCCGATCTATTTCACGTAACAGTTAAAAGTTTCATCTTTCGTATTGAAAAATTATCTTCTGATTTATCATATTCGAATTTTTTAATTCGAGATTGCGTACTTCGATTTTCCATGTGTGTGCAATACCACTTTAAATACACGCGTTTAACACTTTTCATCTTTCGACCTATCGTATATAAAATTTGCTATATTTTGCATTCAAATTTTCTCGATTTGTTAGATTCGAAATTCGAAATTCTTCTGTTTTCTATATCTCAAATTCGAGATCATTCGACGAAACTTTTTTACTTCGCCATGGCCCAAACTCCAAGTTCTCTCTATGAATACGAAATCTCTGTTCAACACGGAGCTGTCCAACTTTAGGGAATAAAACGCATTATAAGAAACTTGTCGAATCTTTTCTTATCATCCAACTCGTGAGAACGTGACACCATTCTAATTGTGAATGGTTGCTAAGACATAAAGTAATTTCACCGTGGGACGAGAAAACAAGCCAAGCATCACAACTGAATTTCATAATTCGATATAGCTGCTCGATCGATCGATACTTTCAATTTAGATACGCCCCTGGAATAACACTCCATTAATTCTACACAAATAAACCGAATTTGCTTACTAAAAAGCCACTTCGTACGCTGCTATGCAACATTTATGCAGATCTTATCGAATCGCCAAGCAATCAATTTATTCGTGTATCCTTCTAAATGAAAAATAATCGATTACTTCTCAACTATTGGCAAAAGGACCTGAAAAACTTAAAATTACAAACTGAAATTATGTCTACATCGATATCACATTTTATAATATACTTATTCCTTCCATAACCCCTTGAGAATCGAATTATTTTAGAAAAATTATACTTATCAAAAATTCCCGAATCTTTTTTATCTATTTAGCAAACGATCGTAATGTTCAATTAACGTATCATGATCGACATTACAACGAACTTAGTGTATCAAAAAATTCGAATATTCGTGGTTTTATATAAATTTAGCGAATAAAATAGGATCGTGTTAGTAGGGGGTAAAGAAAATTGTACAGGGTTAGTAATAATAAAGAAAGATGTTTAAAACACGAACGTGTATTTTATAATTATATTTTCCAGAGCAACATTAGAAATACACGTCGAGTTTCAACTTAGTCCAATAAATTTTCCCTCTACGAAATTAGGGCGCGTGGTATGCACAACTGTGTATCATATGTCGTGGAACCGGGTATATGAGGCTCTGGTTAATTTCAGTGCCGATTCACGACTATTTAAATACGAGATTTCACGGTAACCCACTCACCCTCAGGTGTTGTTGCAGAAATAATTGCCACGTGTTTCTATTAGCCTTTTTATTAGCTTTTCTGTTAACTTTTCTATTAGACTCTCCTATTAGCACCCCTATTTCATACTTCCTTTACGCTTCGTAATTGAAATTAGGTACCAACTACAAACTAATAGGTGTCTTAGTAAGTTAAAACCGCGTTGATGATATTAGCCCAACTTCTGCCTCGTTTCGCGACACGAGGGAATTTTTATGACTTAGGGAACTTTCAACCGCCGACCAGCAGGGTGAAGAAAGACTCGGGAGATTCTGGATGGAATTCTCGAAGTTCTTAACACACCTTTACGTGAGATGTGGCTCCTTGAGGATGCAAGAAAATAGTTAAAATTTGAACTCTTTAATTATCTTCCGAACTTAATACTTAATACACCGAACTAAGTAATCCAAAGTTATCTTTGATGTGGTTAGAGGATAAAGGCACTATTCACTACTATTAGATCGTTGACTGAATGGTAATCACTGAATTCGTTCTACGTGAGGAAAGCATTGTTCCTGTGAAAATGTTTGTATTACGAATTCGTAAACATTTATTTTTTCGTATCTATTTTGGAGTATTGACGTTCTTGGATTTATATATATCAAGATTTACTTGAGTCGAATCATTGGATTACAAAACTGAAAATCGAGATGAATTAATAAAGAGATGAATAAAAAGTTTACAGATATTTTGATTATCGTAAGTGAGTAACAATTTTCATGATGTATCGGCTGGATATAAAATTATGTTAATGACAGTTCTGTAAATATGGCATCAAAGTCGATTATAGTAGATTGCATGGATACCAAAACAACGCTAAAGCTTTACATTCATGCGAATAAACAAAGCTTTTAACTCTTGATTTGTATCCCTACTGTGCCAACTGATTGATTCGTAATCCACCGGTGTTTTCGAATATCAAAGAAATTCTTCACACGGATAAGCTTCAAAGCAACTAGACGACAGTTGTTCCTGCAGATCAAAAGGAAAATCGTGCTTCAATCTACCCTTTAAACATCGAATGTCATTCATCTTAGTGAATTTAACCAAAGTTTAAATCCTACTGTCAGCTTCTCTCTCTCTATCTACGTTTCGAAACATGTTTCCTAGAAACGCAACGATATTTCGCGAATTTCTTTCATTTCTCTCGTCCATGAAATAGCAAGTACAAAGATAGAGACCTCGCTCAAAGCGAGAAAGGACCTAACGCTGAGCTAACTCTAGTGTACATAACTCAATATGTACGAACGTTGCATGCACTTTTATATAAGTCTTTCTTACATTATCTCATAAAATTTCTTATACTTAATATTATTTATTTACTTCTGTACCACGAAATGACACGATAGTTCAGTACTCATCATAGTCTACGAAAAATTTGTTCAACCGGGGCTCTTTACACCGAAAACGAAAATTTTTGTGACAATTCCATCCAAAAAGATACCTCGCAGTACAAATAAACAGGCATCTCTGAGAAATTCATGGGATAGAAGAAGAAAGACTATCAATTCGATCATGTCTTCTCCCTATCCACGCGTGGATCACATGCATCTGCTTTCCCCTATCGATTTATTCCGTTCAATCGACTGTGGAACATGTCCCTATCAATTTTCGTAACCTCCCTTTTCTCGTTTTGTTAATCCCATAAAAGCATACGATGTAAAAGCCATCGGAATTGTGTGTGTTCACTTACCATCCGATAACCAATGCCCACTCCGCGTTAACAACGGTTGACGTATCAGCCGATTTGCTCGCAAAAGAACAAACAGGACCACACCGTATAACGCGAATCGCACGTTATCTTCGTGTTCATTTTGGATTCGCTCCTTTCACCAAGACGAGACCAATCGTACGAACCTGCCATCCCCTTCCAAGATCCCGAGGATTGGCCTCCAAAAGCATTCGAAAGCTCAAATAAACAATTCCATCAGAATCGCGCGCGAGATATTGGCCAACATAAGTCCATGAGCCTGTCCCGAAGCTTCGAACGGTTTATTTCTATTTCAAGCCTGTGAAAGACGCGTTAGATGACCTAGTGGAATTTCTCGAAAGCAAATAAAGGAAGCGCCCATGGTCTGTCGACGGTTATCACTGTCCCTGGCCGGCTACCTTTTGTCTCCCTTTTCACAGGGATTCACTCTGTACGCAGACACTGGCACGATTCTTTCGCATGGTCAAGAGTTCCTCAGAGGGAAAAACGGCCAAAGGGAAGGGATTTTCTGGGGGCTTCGTCCTGATTCGATAGCACGCGACCGCACGTACAACAATCCTATCGAAACCAGGCTATCGATTAAGCGTGTATCGTACAGTGAGGAAAATCGAGGGCTTTCGGTAACCAAATTCCTCTAGCACCGAAGTTTATGAGCTTCGTGCATCAACGTTACTCGAATTCTTCTCGTGTTTCGTTTCACCGGGATGAATATCTCGTGTTCGATGATACAGTAGATGACACGGCGGTCAAGTTTGAGGCTGTGCCAGGGAACTGACAGTGAGCCGAGGTAACTTGGGTACGTAGCTCGGTTTGGATCGCTGAGAGAATACCTTAAAGCTCGCTTTAGCCTCTGTTCTTTTTATTGCTGGAATTCCTAGGTTTCGTGTTTTCGTAGTATTTTCTTTTTACCACTGGAATCCTTTTTGGTACCTCTAAACTGTTCTTTATTACCGCGATCTCTCTTTTTGATGTCTTTGCAATGTTTCTTCTTATTGCTGCATTTTCTTTTTTGTTTTTTCCTTTGTTTGCATTCTCTGTATTTCTAAGACTCGTTTTTAATAGCATTTGCATTGTTTTCAATTATTGAAATCCCTGGTTTAATGTTTTCCATGTGTTTCCTTCCCATGATTAAAACACACTTTTGATATACCTTTGATATCGTTTTCCTTTTAGCCTTTAGTTGGGTTCCCTATTGTAGAAGAATTCATTTATAGTATTTGCACGTCATTCAATAGGTTTGGTATATCGCATTTGTGTCTTTAGTAACCTAAGTAACCTAACCGAGCCAGTTTTATTGCTTCAGAGATCAACGTCAAAAGTTAATAGTTCGCACACGTTTTGATCTACATAATATCAATTCCATTTTCGTAAGTTTCGGGTCGGTTAGGATAGGACAAGGTTGCTGTGATTTATGCCTGAATTATGCAAATCGAATCAAAAATAACCTGCCTAAACGTAATACGAGCACAAAATCATTTCACACCTATTTTACGTGGCCTCAAAAGCGATTTATGTATTTCAGTATCACGGCTACAGTCTCTGTTATTTCCAAGTAGAACGTATTATTTCGAACCCTATTATTTCTAAACTTTTAAGCTCTACGTCCTAAATTCTTATTATTTCTCCCATTAATTCAAGACACGTAAGGTATTAAAATTTCTGATTCCATTAACTCGGTGAACCAGCAACAAATACCTTCTTGCTTCATTACCAACGCCAGTTTCTCTTCTCTCCATCTTCTCTCCAGTTCATTACTTACCAATTCCCGCAAGTAATCAAAGGTATTTTACTTCAAATGCAATGTTTCATAACCATTTGCAAAACGCGTGCAAATGCACCGATAATCATGAAAGCAGTCTAAGTCAAAAATGTAAAAGAATCAAATTTTTCCACCAGTTTATTATATACATATTTCATGCGCCGTAATCTTTAATTCTCATTTGCAAATGGTTAAATCTATCACAATCGCTTATCACATCGATAACGAAAAATTCGAGAAATGCTATTTTTTAACAGATTAAGTCACCATCATAATTTCTCATCTTTCTCAATTCCACTCGTCAAAAGGTCCTGATCCCACTCATCCTCCAAATAATTTATCGGATATCCAGACGGCTTAATCCGTTAATCGAACCGATTAATCAAAGAAACGTTGACTGACCATATGGAATTGCAAGTCGTATATGGACCTGCCTAATAAATTATTCGTATCAAGAGACGTCGGGTTGGAAACTTTGAGATCGGATCGATTGATGCAAACTGCGTTTATTTTGACCGCAGAAGTACGCCTGCCACGAACGAAGACGATGCTGGTGCAGGTCAACGAAGATCACCCAATAATGCTCTCAACGTTGCTATTAACCATGGGGAGTAGCTGTGTACTCTCATGACGCACATAGAGGTTGCAACCATGCATGCATTCCACGGAATATCTCTATGGCACACTAGAACCACGAATCTCTAAGACTACACTGGCACACTTTTATCAGTGAAGTGCACGCTCTCTCGTGGTTACGCCGAGATGCAACGTATGCAGCTTAGGATCGTTTCATTCTTTCCTGCCTTCAGCGTATATTAAGTTTGTAAAAATTTCATCTTCCAACGAGAACTTTCCCCAAGTAATTTTGAATACACGACGGTAAATTTCGCGTGTTATCTTGGTATAAATATCAGCGAAATGGGTAATTGAATTCCGGGAAGGAGGGTAACTGGTCCATGATACTGGGTTGAAAAAGTTATAAGAGTAAAGTTATTTTTATCCACACAGCTTGGACGAAATTGACTTCGCTATTAATCTCGAATTTATGATATTTTTTTCTATAAAAGCAACCTCAATACTGATCGTATAACTACCAGGAAGATCTTGTGTCATGTCGAAAGATTTTTGTAAAAAAAAGGGATATATACGAATATCGAGTGTGACATAAAATTTGAAAGTTTTAGAAATTTATTAGTTTACAGATATCTTATACACTCTACGTCTGTGGACTATTTATGCCTTTGGCATAAATTTTTCGTAGCTAATTTGGTACTTTGAGGACTAGCAACGAGGAGCTTGGAAGGAAACTCGACGTTAAATTTGAGCCTTTGATTAAGAACTTCGTGATATTTGCACCGTAACCTCGTCGAGAAGAAACATACAAGAGGTAATTAAAACAGCGAAAACAAATAGAATTTTAGAATTCGACGACCTAACTTTGTCGCGGGCCGAGATTTAACTGGTATCTAATTAGGATCTAACGAAGACTGAACCAGAGGTTAACCATGATTCGACCAAACACTATAGTTGAGAGGCAATCGAGATTTAATTGAAGCCTAACCAAGGAGCAATCAACGTCGAACAAACTGCCACAGTTATCGGGCTAAAAATCGACTTTCACGCAACTTTGCTCGTGTTTGAAAGTTAAAAAAGCATCGAAAATCTGAAGAAGAGGAGAGAGTTATATTGGAAAAACGAATTATGCTATTTGAATAATAGAATAAAAGTGAGTCGAAGCCTCAAAGGGATTCGTAAAGGCTGTATGATTTAAATTCGACACGGCTGATCATCGATAGCTTGTTCTACTTATTACGAAACGAAATTCTAAAGAAGTCGCGAATAAATATTTCTTCGGGGTTTCGTATATTATTCTTTTCTTAGAGGATTATTCTCGAGAATGGTAAAGTCATTTAACTCTGACTACGTACTACCTTACGTAATATCCTATTCTTAGATATTTTTAAATAGACGAAAAAAGGGTAGAAACGGAAGCTGAAGCATAGTGATAAGAAGCCACATGCAACAAACTTCCGATCTACGAACGACATAGAATTAACTCTTGTCTATGATCTGAATAACCCATTTTGAACCCACTGAACCCTAACGAGAAGGTAGCATAAGACCATAAGCTCTTTACCAACTTTAGCTACTTCGCGAATAGGTGATAGAAGGATGAATAAATATTGTTATACGTAATTTAACCAACTTTCCATTTCGATGAGTTATACCTGTTTTAACGAATAGAAACTTCGTTTTCCGTTTCTTCCATCGAAAATGAAATTCTTCCACCTCTTCCTCGATAAACAACTCAGATAGAAGTTAAAAGTATCGTTTTTAAAATATGGATCCTCGAAAAAGAACTTGGTTCCCATTTCATCTCTGAAAACAAATTTGTCTTGTCCTTCGAGCTCTTTAGAGAACATCTCGATGCCTTTGAGCACAAGCAACCGGAACGAATCGTGAAAACGAAGCTTCCATCCTGAGATCTAGCATAATACTACTAAATTATTGCCAAACACATGCCATAAGTTTGCTATGAATGCTTATTATTACTTGTCGAGATATTTACGATGTTCGTCTCGTACTATCACCGAGCTACATTTCTTGAGAAATCCTCGTCTACATCATCTTCAACCTTGAATATCTTAAAGTACGTTCAATAATGGATCCAGGTGCCTATTTTGGAAGAAGGAAATATGTTAAGGTACATATATGTCCTCTTCATAAACTATTTAAAATTTGCTTTCCATTTATATTTCTCTATTTCTATTTGATGCTATAGCTGAAATAATTAAATACATTTTCCCCATCTTTTTCGTTTATATCATTTTAATAAAATCAATTCCAAGCTTTAGTCCTCGAGTCGCGTGTTTGACATCACGGATTGGGACCATCCTTTAATCTCTAACGAGAAACGAGGAACCGGATTAGTAAAGTTACATAAATCTGTTGGGCGAGGGATAACGATTTGGCTGTGCAAACTGCGAACGAGATAAGAAAATTTGAACGCAATGCAATATTCAGGGGCGAAGGAATGACGTGCAATTGTTCTAGTCGAGGAAAGAGAGAAAAGCAGGAAATGTTTAAGGTAGAGAAATTTTCACGAATCTGAATATTTAATCGCGGTGGTTCCTTGAATTTTCCATGTGCCATGAAACTGTACGTCAGACACAAGGAAGCAACGTCATGTCACGAAACTTTCCTCGTTACTTTTTCTCCGGTTGTTAGTCCCAATGTTTATCCCCAAGCCCCCAAAGGTACCGTATTTCACGCAACGATAACGCTATCGTTCCTATCGAGATTCGCGCTTTTCGTGTACCGTTTGAACGTCTAGCGCACAAATGCGTACTGGAAATGGATTTTTCAATGGATCGGAACTTTCATCCCCCATGACTACGAAACGAGGGTACAGCGATTGGAAACTAGCGTAGGTGTTCTTCGATCTCCCTAATCACGAGGAATTTTCGTTTTGTTTGTCACACATCATATAATTTTACGTGACACCATGAACAATACGAATTTATAATTCGCGCCATCATCTAGCAGATAATTTGTAAAGATACAAAATGGGAATTAAAGTTAGAAATTTCTAATTTCTCGTCTTGTAACGTCATAAAGTCATAAAGAAAAAGACGAAATTCCAATTCTTCCTACAATTATAAGCTCTTTTTCCGATATTTAATTATATCCATGACTATAAAAATGATATATATAAAAGAATATGAAAATATTACATATATTGCACATTTTGAAACGAGAAAGTTAAAGTGTTTTTTAACTAGAAGAATACCGAGTTTAAGCCATGTTTAGAATTATCTCTTATTCTAATACTCCAGTATTCCCCTAATGTTGGTGCATATAGTCACTATTCGAGCGATTGTTTAATTATTCTCGGCAGTTAAATTACCGTCAGTCGTGGTCTAGATCCAAACGGAATTGCAGAGCACACCGTTCGAGAGTTTCAATCTCTCCAAGCAGCAGAGGATTGATCGTTTGACAAGTTTATCGAGTTAAGATATCGCTGTAGCTAACCCCTAAACTAACTGCATCGTGAAGCATCATGTGAAAATTCAACGATGCACGAATCCCTTTAAATGCACGATGTTGATAAATAAATAATTACATGTGTCCTAATCAAATACTCAAACGTTATAAAGCCGTACAAAATCTCGAAAAAACGAAAGCGCCACCAGCACTGAAACTACCGATGCGCGCGCTATTTAAATTTTCATGCGTCACACGATTCGTATAATCGTAAGAAGAAAGCGAACAAATAAACGATCGTTCGATTTTTATCGATCCAAAGATCGCAAACAGTTCGACGAAGGGAACGAGAATTTAAGAGATATTCTAGATTAGTTACATTGCTTTAATTATCAATTTCATGATTTATCAAATTATTTCCATTCTTTCTTTTTAATACTTGACGATCTTGTTTATTTATTGCTTTCTTCTCGCTTCTTTTCTTTTGCTTTGTGTATTTTCCAAGAGAAAACTTAATTCCGGTAGAACGTACGACGAATACCTAGTATACTACGGAATTGTATCACATGGAAGTGCGGAATCTTGTCGCCCGACGAGAGTACATTAAATATTAAATCGTGCTTCTCGCTATTTTTAGGAACAAAAAAGGCGAATTTATAATTATGCGTGTTACAATATGCTTTACCGAGTATATTTCATCATCTCAATTCTACCTTCTCGAGATTATTTCAAAATTAGACGTAACAAAGCATTATTTTCAAAAATCTTCCGTTCCTAATGCCTTTTCTCTTAAAAGAAAAAGAAGATTTCAGAGCCGAATAGATATTTTATCGCATAAAACATTGTCGTACACTGAACAATTGCATCGATAACAATTTTTGTCACGTTCGTTTGCTTGAATTTTTTACCAATTGCAATACGAATCGGTCGTGTTGTTTCTTACAGAAATATTATCGATAAATATAATTGAACGTTGAATAACGTACAAAGCGATCATGACAAGCGACATTCGACTAGAATAGATTTCGTTGTTCTGAAGTATTCCCGGCTTAGCAATCGGAAAGCTTCATTGATGAAGAAGTTCGAAATGCTTATCGACTAAGGAACAATGAAGTCACACGAAATGTCAGACGAATGTATCACTACGAAAAAATATTCTTATTCCCCCATTTTCAGTGTAAAAGACAAGATTTCAAAATGACGAATAACTTTCGAATTATTAGTAAACAATAATAAAATCTAACCTAACATTTACTATTGTTAGCTCAAACAAAATAATAATAAAAGAAAAATATAAAAAGTTGTCTGTAACCGAAAAGCACATTTCTTGGTAAGCTTCAAGTTTCGATCATAATTTATGCTCGATTATATTTAATTAAAACTGTGCAATAATATGTATGAAAATCATTTCAGAGAAACATATATCATAATACGAGAGGGAAAAGACAATATACATGTCCTTAACCTAATACACCTAACCCAAACCGTTTGTAAATCAAGCCCTTTTTATAACCTATGAAAATAAAAAAGAATCTAAAATATAACAATCCTATCCACTCAGATGACTTTACCAAAATTTAATTGTGAGTGACATCTCAAACGCAACTGTTGCTTCTTCCAATACAAATATAATAATCATACATCTAACAGAAATAATTAGAATCGATTAAAAGCTATTTTTATTCTATAAAAATCGCATTTTAATATTGTCCTCTTTAAAGAATAAAAGCTTAAAAAGAATCGTAAAGAGTTTCCTTAAATCGAAAGGATTGAAGTAATATCGAATTCGACCATTTTGTTACGGAACATCGTAACATTCGAACATATGACACTTCGTAGCAATTATAATAATAATTTAATATTAAGAACATAGAGGTCGTTAGAAGAATATACATACCTAAATGGCGTCGAAATTAAAGTTCATACACCCGACGATATTCACATGTCGATGAAAATCTTGAATTGCTTCGTAGCAATATCCTTCTTATGCTTAAATTACCATAACACTACAATACAGCTTCAATGGAAAGATTGGTTAACGAACGCCGTTACATTTAAAATGAGAAACAGAATGTCTTCAAACCGACTGTTTAACCACAAATTATTTATCGGCGTTACCAAATACATGTGTATAAAATAAATTTAAAGAAATGGACTCTACGAGCTATCATTCTGTCACACAAGGTTTGTATCGCTATTTCATAATGGAATCAAAGGATGAACACATAAACACCAGAACCGAGAAACTTTTCCGAACAAGAACTTTAAAAACTGCGAATCACGCGGCCGCGCAGCGGTAACTGAACACTTCGAGTGATAGAAACGTGACTCGAAGTGCGCGCGCAACTACTACCGGCGTGGCGGCGCTAGCGCTGTTTCAACCCTTACCGCGCATACTCTGAAATTTAATTAGATTCAAAATGCCGCCAAAAATATCTGGTTAATCAATTTTAATAAATCTTTCGAAAAACTAACCTACATCGAATTAAAATTTCTTGTAGATAAATGATAACTGAATAATTGCATTACCTTCATTACATTTACTGCAGGAATTGATATTTGTATTATTTAAATCAATCATTGTTTTATTCACTTAAGTCATATTTATTGATCAGTTACAAATATTGTATGAGATAATAAGAAAATTTGATGTGAAATTACATAAATAACGATCGAACAAAAAGACAGTTCAGTCATAACTTTAAATTTATAAAACGTGTAGCTTGCCAAGGATATTCATGCTAAATAATAGGTCGCACATTTAAGTTTCTTTATGCGTAATCGTTTTTAAATTGTAATTGAGAAGTATCGTGTTTTCGAGTTGCATAAATCCTTTTAACTGGTTCCATACAAGCACACGAACTCAAAGGTAGCAATTTAACTGCATAAACTTATTGTCAAGTCATTGTCGTTGCTATAAAATCTGCCTCATTTGTCGTTACAAGATCACACAAGGCGTGCTACCAATAGTCACACGTACAATGACAATCTTTTTCTACGGCTGTATAATGAATCCATGTAAGTTTCCGCACAAGAGAAATGCGATTAACTTTTAGGCTAAGCAGGAACAACGTACTCTTTATTGGATACACGATTCGATTGTTCGCATGGTAACATTGTTACCTACAAATAGGGCAGATTGAGTTTATATACTACGATTAGATCGTTTTGTAGGTACAAGAATGTAGTAAGGATTGCTGCAAAAATGAAAGTATACCTATGACTCATTACCTACCAATGTTTTGAATCTTAAATAAACAAAATTAAATACAATATAAAAATTTATCCTCGTTAATTTATTTTTATATATATAAGATAGAATATTAAAAAGGAAGAGAAACCAAGAAATCATATAGTACAAAGTGAACAAGAAAATGGAGATACAGAATATGAAAGAACTTTCATAAGCATATCGTTAGTTTATTAACAATGTTACACGCACAATCATACATAAAACAACCTTGATTATAGATATTGTATGCTGCTCGTTTATAGAAACGAGCTTCGCTATATTGTTTTAAGTCGTTATCTGTATGCCATGTCCGTGTTATGTGCCGGTACGTGTGTCGATTACACAAAACCGGCAATATTACTTTACAAACCGAGGATGATTAAATCTACAAAAAGAAAAAAAAAAGAAAAGAAAAAAAAACGGAAGAAAGGAAAGAAAAGAAAAGACAAAGATAAATGATCGAGTGAAAGGCAGCAGAAAGAATCAGAAGATAATCATAAAATAGAAAAGAGAACAAAAAAAGTTCCTAACAGCGTCCCCCTCCACATATAAAAATTACAAATTTCGTCCAGACGCGCTGAACCTTTAATATTGTACATCTTATAAAAGTGTTTTCTTTTTTTTTTACATCAAGGAACAAATGAATATCTACATTTCCTCTGTATCATCGGAATTTACATGGTATTTTTTTACTATCCAGTAGACGATTCTGCGCTAAAAGTTCAAAGATGTTCAGAAAAGAAAAAAAAGAAATTGACAAATATCGTCTACGCAACGGCATTAAAGTTTTAATGCTTTTTTTTTATCGTAGATAAATATTGCTTTTTTCTTCTAAGGCTTTTCTGTCTCTTTCTCTCTCATTCGTTTCCGCTCATTTAAAAAATTGGTGGTACTGGGAATATTAAGGAAAACGGTGATTAGCATTTGTTTTTATCTTTTGTACAATTATATTTCGATATCGCACGAGTATGTGTGTGTATGTGTATGTGTGTGTGTGTATGTATGTATATCGGGGAAGACGGATAAAAAACTGCGGACATAATACAGATAGATCCTTCAAATCTTTCCAAAAATGTTCTTCCCTAACTACAGACACTTCTGTCCCGTTTTCATTCCTTTTTCTTCGTATTATTTTTTAAAACTATTACAAAATGTGACAACGTTGAAACGATAAAATCATAAGTAAATTATGTAGTCTTTTCGTATTTGCCTTAATTTCATTTTATTTTTTACTTAATACACGAGACTCAACAGATCCCGTTGAAAAATGCTAATAAACGTACTTTTTCTTTTTCACTTTTTTCATCCATCGTTTTCAAAAGTCGCTCAAAATCATTTTCTTCTTTTGCACAACTAAGAAGACCGCTTCCGTGGTGAAGGATACGAACGAGAAAAGAGGAACGAACTACACATATAGCATATGCATATTATGATTGACGACAAAAAGAAAAAGTAATATTACACTCATTACTATATTTTCGTGGATCGAACCAAAAGCTTCTCGTCTCCTTTTCTCGTTCCTAGGTTGGTCCACGAAGAAGTGCTTTCCCGTAGTCGAAGAAGGTGGGAAGTCTATTTTTCTCTCTCTATTATAATATTTTGTCTCATTATGCATCACAATATTTCTTTCAGTATGCTTTTGGTTCGCCATTTGATAGCCAGATCACTCGTTAATTTTTTTTCGTTCGAAATTATCGTTCCTTCCCCTTAAATGATAAATTATCAATAGTATCGGAATACGATAAATCGACACTTCTTTTTCACCTTTTTCTTTTTTTTCTTTTTTCTTTTTTTTTGAAACAATTAATCGAAGCGATTAATTTCCTAAGTAAGCTAATCGTATCGATTAATGATTTTGATCGATGGATCGACTCGATCTTAAACGCTCTCGGGGATTCTCCTGATATTCGCAGTACGAAAAGCTAAAGCGAAATTGAGAAAGATCGACGAGGCGTTCCGATTACAATCATACTTTTATTTTATTTTAAGGATGCATATACGACTGTAAAATTCGAAGAATCTTGCTGTATCCTTTTTTCTGATAAATCAAATTTATTATGTAATACTACATACAAAACAACTTCTTACCGAAAGGAAAGTAAACAGCAAATTACAAGAAAACATGATCTTGCAAAATCTACAACAATAACAATGATAATAAAAAAATAATAACAAAAAAGAAAATGATTTGAAAAATATTCCAAAAATAAACTTCACTCTGAAACAGGATGAACACCAAGAAGATCGTATCGTCGTCAAATTTTTTCTCATAAACGAAAACATTAAATTGTTCATTAAAGAAACAAGTTGATTCCCCGGATAAATGTTTGACAGACCATTTTCTTCTAATTTTACATCACACGTTGATATGTTCCCTTAGAAATTTGCGAGTTTCAACAACTTTTCGTCGCGTTCTGAACGACGAGACGCCGTCTGGTATCGTATCCGTTTTGCCATCTGAATTTAGAATTCGCAGTGAATTCATCTCGATTGGCACAAAAAGTTGCTTACAGGTGGAGAACATACGTAAAAATAGTTGAACTCTCAACATGCAAAGAAATACTTTGCAATTCGAAAAAAAAAAAAAAAAAAGAAAATAGATAAATAAAAAGAATATCCCATGAAAAACTGGAATCGAACTTCGAAACAAAAAATACAGTAAATTTGCTACTTCTATAAATCCTAAGAAAATAAATATAAGTATACGAAAAATTATCATCACCCGTAGTAGCAATTAAGCGTTTCGTATCGTCATCGTAAATAACTATTATTCACTCAAAAAGAATTTAGTTGGTTTCAGCAATTACGATTTACAAATCGAATCACTATGTTCTATCTTTCTACAATGCTTATCTCACTTCTCTCTCTTCTTTTTATCGTTTTTGTATCCTTAAAGAAATAACTGATTGCGGTATCAACCCAGCAATGTATTTCCGTTTACACATTCCGCATACACATTCTATACTTTGCATGAAAGTAATGCCTATTTTCCAAATGTATGAAATATGCTCCGACAAGGAAATCATGTCGCGACTCTTGAGACATCACCTTAGGGTAGTTTGATTTATATTCTTTATCTCCTCCGAATACTCGTATCGAGGCACAATCTCATTTCGCTCACTCACTCGCTTTCTCTACTTATCTCTCTCGTTCTCTCTTCCATTCAATTCTACGCATATCTGTGATACCCTGATCTGCAATACAATTTACCCTTACAGAAAATTAACTTTTTGTACTATCGATATAAGTTAAATGCGAGACAAGGTATCGCAGTTACACGCGAGTATCCATCGACTTATTATTACATTGCTATATCGAGTCAACAATTAATGCAGTATGCATACACCATTTCATACGTGAAATTTTTATACGGAAAATTTCACATTTTATTTGCATTTTACTTTCACTTCCGATTCCACTGGAATACTCGATATTTAGAGAATCACTACTATTACTATTACTGCTACTATTGCTACAATTACTACTGATAGTAGTAGTAATAATAATAATAATAATGATAATAATAATAATAATAATAGTAATAATAATAATAATAACAATAATAATAATAATAATAACAACAATAATAATAATAATAATAATAATGAAGACGACGAAGATGGTGATGTTGATGACAATGATGATGACCGTAATAATAATGATGATGATAATCAACGTTATCATGTGGTTGACGATAATGTATAACAATTTCGAATAATACAAATGTCACAAAAAAGACAGGAAAAATCTTGAAGTATATATCACTAGCAATAGAAATAAAATAACTTTGAAAGCAAGAAACAGTAACAATAGTGCAAATAATCCTTTCCGTCACAAGCATTACTATGAATAGCTTTTCAAATTATATTAAGAGGATGTACCTAACTATCTATATTATACAACAGATAATATTAAAAACAGTGCAGTAGTCAGAAAAATCTTACTGCAATAAAAGAACATGTGACTTGGTAGTAGTTGCGGTGGCGATAGTGGTAGCGACAGTAATAGTAGTGGTGGTAGTAGTAATAGAAAGAGTAGTAACAATAGCAGTAGCAGTAACAGTAGTAGTAGCAGTAGTAATAGCAGTAGTAATAGCAGTAGTAGTAGGAATAGTAGTAATAGTAATAATAATAATGATGATGGTGATAATATTAGTAGTAGCAGTAGTAGTAGTAATGATGATGATGATGATGATGATGATGATGATGGTGGTGGTGGTGGTGGTGGTGGT